>NC_040020.1:37972621-37981564 GCF_000972845.2 Larimichthys crocea
TTGATTTGATTTGATTTGATTTAAATAGTTTGCTGAACGCAAAGAAACCTACAGTGGCAAAGAATATACAGAAAATTAACCAAAGAAATCCTTCACTTTGAGTTTGCAACCTGGATTTATTTGCTCCTTTTCATTGATATTGGTTAGTAGCTTCCATTTCCATGTTTGTTCAAATATTTCAGAAAAAATGACCTTTGGTACTTTTAAGTATTTAGATTGATTAACATCACTGGCATACAGATTCTGTTCTTTACTGTACATTTTTACCAACCCTTTAAAACTTCCAAAACATAACCTATAACATCCTTTAAATGAAGATTCCTTTTTGTAAATGCCAGCCCACACAATGCAAAACGGCCTTGTCTCATCAAGCTCTTTCTAAGTCATGCTGTATTAATTGATTTAATATACACACTGTTTCATCTGACAAGTGAAAGCACCACAGAGTGGCAAGTTGTTTTCAAGTAAAATCTTTCTTTTATTAAATTCACATCTTACTTTTTAATTTCAAATAATTTATTTCACATGAATAAGAGTTGCAAATGTTAACAATATGGTTCCATAATTTCCAGTAAACTCCAAAGGAATCCAAAGAACAAATAAAAGTTGAAAGACCAGTGATAGTGACCAAAATTTGTATAAAATCATAGCTTCCACCTGTCTGATACCACTTGACGGACACACACTGTTGTGGACAATTCAGTTCAGTCAGAGTCCAAAATGTTTTATGCTACCAGAGCATCTCAGTAGTGCTAGTGTTAGTGCACATCTATAAAGTATTATCTCACAATTCATGATTATAACCTGACTAAGATGCTTTTTGTGCCTATACTTAAACAAACTAACTACAGTGGTGTAATATTAGAAAACGGTTTTAGCTTCAATTGTTGAATCTCAACCAATAAGCTGTTTAAATATTCCTAACACTCTAAACTTTCTGTAGGTGGACTGTTATTCACATAAAGTGTTACCTGCTGCTACTGTAATTGAGGGGTTTTCGACATCAGTGGTAAAATGTAAAACCTTACTGGTTCCCAAACCGAATATATTTAGCAAAGAGCAAAAAAAAAAAAAAAAATCATAGGCATATTCCACTGAAAATCACAGCAATTTTGCTTTATTGAAGAACCAACTGCTGTTGCATGTTTTCCATATACATGTTTTCTAAAGCATTGTTGTTTTCCTGCCTCCAGTCAGTCATAGGTTTCAATTCATTTTAGTACACCACAAAAATCAACACACACATTTGATTTGAAACTTCCTCGAGCTACAAATAATATGTGCTGTTTATTGTTTTAATAGTGCTGTTGCTTGTAGCCTTTATTGTTGCCACCCAGTATAAGTGATGCACCCTTTAAAAAAAACATCCTCAGTGGTGCTACAGTGAGTGCACACACATCACACAGCTTGTTCCAGCCACAGTTTCCTTTGTAACAAAGTGACAGTATGATATTTCCCATGCTAATTATGTAAAACAAAATCACAAACAGTAGAGATGCAAATTAGACCAAATTATGATCAGGAACATGTGATGAAGTGAAGGTCATGCTTGAAAAACTGCAATAGCTTTAATAGAGTTGTATTATGTCTGACTCCTGTTTTTATATCAAATTTACCATGTAGGATTCCAAATGGCCAAAGTCTGAGCATGACAGGCTGCCACATTTGTAGCTGGCAAAGAACATCTAAATGTGAAAAGAAGACGGCTTTATGATTTTTGATTTTTTTAAAAAAGAAATCAAAAAGCCTTAATGCTTAAAACACTTTGTGCACATCACACAAACCTCAGTGTTCTTGTCTTCTTTTAACTTGTCTAAAGAAATTAATATTGTCTTCCAAAAAAAAACATAAAAGAATTCGGCTGCTTTTTATTACCTTGCTTTTCAGAACAACAAGCAGACGCATCTCGTTGATTCAGCAGAATGTGGCACGACTGTCTCTTCAAGCTGATGTGTGCAAAACCTTTATTTACGATTATGTTGATTACATACCTGCCATCTCTGCAAATATTCATGCACCGTGGAAGATACAGCACCTTGAGAAACTGGGAACATCTTGAAAGTGACATACATAATATTTTTACTTGACATAAATTGTTATTACATCCGTCTACTGTGGTTGGAGAAGCTTTAATTCTAATATTGGGTTTGTAGGATCACAGCTGTCCACTTCGCTGTCTTAATCCTGTCTGACTTTATCATTTAAAGAGGAACTACACTGATTTTAGATATCAAAGCTCTAGTTTTAATGCATGTATGGAAAAAAGTGGTAGGCTTTTGTGGCTCCAGAGAAAGCCATGCAAAGTCTGATTAGTTGCCTTTAGTGATGTCACTTGAGTCAGTATTAGCTGGGGCTGAAGACTAAGTCTGAAAATGGAAAAAATACGTCTTATTGTGCCACCGTGACATGATTTGGATTACAATTTTCACAAGTTCGTGGATATTATTTCATATTAAACAAGCTTTAGCTTTACAATTAAGCCTAATAATTATTTTGTGACGCTGATCATCCACAATACCTGAATAGATGAGTTTAGTTGGTCAGCTGATTAGCCATTATGCTCACCCCCTGCCCAAGTGGAACAATGACCCAACACCAGATATCTATATATGTTTGAATCACTAGTGTTAGCCTAATTGTAAATAACAAAATGATGTATGGCATAGAAGGTTGAGATTTAGTTGGAAGTCATATGTACTGCTGCTATACTGTTAACTTATGACTGTACACCAGCTGCCAGCTCAAGAAACTCTAGTTATCTATTAGTAACTGTCACCAGCATCATTTATGTATTTACCACACTGACTGTTACGGGAATTTTAAAGTAAAACCCTTAAA
This sequence comes from Larimichthys crocea, assembly GCF_000972845.2. Taxonomy (NCBI): domain Eukaryota; kingdom Metazoa; phylum Chordata; class Actinopteri; family Sciaenidae; genus Larimichthys; species Larimichthys crocea. Next base: position 37,975,460 of record NC_040020.1, read on the forward strand.
TAAGGAGCATCGGATTCAAGCATCAAAGTTTAAGTTGAATTTATTGTTCTTGTACAAGAGGAGCGTTTCACAGTGCAACACACTAAAGGGGTTACAGAGAAAAAGGCTCCCAGAGGAACGTTAACAGTTGGTTCTTATACATTTTCCAGAAGATGGGCTGTCTCAACCTCTGTAAATTGTTAACAGTCAATTTGCATATAATGCATTTAAACAGCTTACTTCAACATATCACCTGAGTGAGTAGCCAGTATGTCCCCAATCTTGATGTCACCTCTCTGACCTGTCCCTGACTCATTCTGTTCTCAAATCCCTCTATTTATACATTAACCTGAACCTTACCTTACCCTGCCAGTCTCAGGAAAACAGCAATAAAGGGAAGTGCTCTAAGGACATGTAATAAATAGGAACAAACATTGTATAAGTTAAAACATCCAACTAGCTGTGTAACCCTAATTTTTATAACACTGACAGTGCCTTGAATCTCACTGTGAAAGTTTGGGTTATTAGTTCAGTGATTTGAACATAATGTCTATGTGAAAGTATTATTCTAAACCCCGAAACGGTGTCATGACGTGTTGTTGGCATTGTGGGTGTTGTGGAGAGTTCTATTCATCGATGGTCAGGTCAGTCTGTGGAGAGAGAGTGCACAGGAGATGTGGTATGCTGAAAGGTTTATTGAAGCATGATCAAGGAGAATGGAGGATTTATCAATACACTTGTCGTGACATGATGCCGCCTCAGTTTTGAAGAAGCTGTCCTCTCCGGCTCTCTATATGCCCTCAGAATAGTGCCACAACTACTCTGTCTGTAACTGGTCAATAGTCTACAAACTAGGAAATATGTTTCCCCTTCGTCTGAGTCCAACTTTCTTATCTGACTCTGTGGAGGTTTCTACCTTATTTATTGTGTCTAGGGGGTGAGACAGACTTATCCTCTGACCTCAGTTACCATAGTAATGATCAGAATGATGCCTGCTTTCCTGAACACAAGCATACAGCTTTTCTGTATCTCAAGGAGAAGAAGTCAGTGTCCCCATAACAATCTAAGATTTAACATGCCTACAGTGACCTCAAGACATGCTCGATCCTGTGTAACCCCCATGTGGAATGATAGAATAGAAAATTCCTTCACAGTGGCTAATGAAGATGCCAGGGTTAGCGGAGGAAGAAGAATGCATGGAATAAAAAACAGACAATAGATCTGGTTGTGTGGCATCAATTTGTGACCAGTGGTACACGTAGTAGCCCTGCAAGTAAAACAAATATACATAGGCTACAGTATTCACATCACAGCATATTACCTGTCTGGCATATTACAGTGCACTGCACACCAAAGGTAAAGAAGTTAAAGAACTTAATAAATGAGACACTTAATGCTCCTTCATCCTTGCTGTGGTTTGAACATGTTATTAGTTATGGATTATAGTTTTAAAAAGCTTTAAGTCCAGGAGAGCGGAAACAAAGAGAGTATTCAAGCCAATAAGACATTTTCTCTTTGACATTTGAGTCATTTTCTGGCATTGTATCTGTAATTCTAACCAACACCCACTCCTCCCCTGTGGCTCCGGCTTTCAGGGCTATGCTTTGAAAAAAAGGGGTAAATGTTTAATTAGTCACTATAATGAATAGTTAAGTTGTATGTGCCACTTCTTGTCTTGTTCTGCCTTGCTTTCTTACTCGCGTGCCCCAGTGCGTCTTCTCCTTGTGGCTTTCCTCCTTTCTAAATAAGTTATGAGAAATGCCAAAGCACAGTCCGAAGGAGGCAGGAGATGGAGTAAAGTCTAGGTTGTAGACACAGCAGACAGGCCAGAGGGTTGTGGCTGTTGTTCAACCTGCATGCTTTAAAAAGGACACAGTCCGTACACTAACAATACATAATCCATTTATGAACACTACCTCAGTTGTAGAATGCATGTGCACGCATGTACATGGACTTGAACTCTTCCTCCACTTGTCCTTTATGACAAGTTGGAACACATAGTCCAACATACACATTGACAGCAGAGCAGCACCTTTCCTGAATAAACCATCACAATAATTCATCTTTAGTATTAACTCATTACTTATTCATAACCTTCCAATAGACCCTGCTTAGATACACTGGATGGGGAAGGAGGAAGGAAGGGAAATATGATGGGAAAGAACAAGACAGAAAGAAAAACAGAAACTGTGAAAGGAGCAGGTCTTGCTTAGTGCTGCACAAACCTGTGAAAGCCCAGTGAGACCAGACTGCATGGACATTTCAGCTAAATTGGCTTTTGCTTGGAGGCGAACAGACGTTTTATTCATCTCATAAGAAGGCAGCATGCCAATATGGCCATTAGGTAGGTATTTCCTTTACAACAATTAGCTCTCATACAGTGTTACCTCATTTGTCATTTGTCAGTGAGCTCGCCTTTTGATTTACTTCTGTGCTGAAATAAGCGATGAGTACAGCAACAGAATTGTATAAATGGCTTGTAGTGAAGGCGCTCTGCAAGAACACTCACTGGGGTCATTTCACTGTTTTATTTCATATAGCGTTCCTCATCCTTTTATTTATTGCATTTTATTTATTCATTTTTAATCCCCTGGCTCAAAGAAAAGCTATGCGTTGTTGCCAACCCTAATCCACTGAACTTTTAAGGTTTATGTGGATTTCACTAATGAATGTACATTCTACAAATACGTTGCCAATTACCAGTGGTTGTCCTGGATTGCAATTATAACACCAATTTTCTACTGATGGCAGAATAATTGTATTCTAAAAAGATGTGCTATTATTATTCGACAGTGTCTGAGCAGGAGAAATAAACACACAGACCTACAGAGGCAGGCACAAACTACCAGTGATTACACATGCACAATGTTCTTATGTTAACCTTGCCACAGTCAGCTGTCAGTCACTCACCTCTGACAAGCATGACTCACACCTACGCCTCCTTTCATTGGGCAGTGACAGTTCATGACTAACCTGTCCTCTGAGCAAATTGGACAGCCACTTGTGATGGGCACAAATGAAGGACGAGGGATTAGGTTGTGAATGTGTGTGTCTGTCAGTGTGTGCGTTAGGGGTTGAGGACTCAGGCCATAGAAAGAGCTTAACCTCCTCTGTGCTCTGTTTAAGAAAAAGACTGCTTAGTAAGAACAGGAACAAATGTTGACATTATGTATAGAACGTTGATGTGTTTCTGCACACATTTCTATATTCTATTATGGTCACAATATCAAGCAGGGGCCTGCAAAGTTTTTTACGTCGAGGACCTTCAATAGAAAGACAGAGCAGGGACCCACATGTGTATAAAAATGTCTTGAATATTAACTGGGGCTACAGTAACATGTAAGGCAGTATGTATACATAGTGCTATGTATAAACATACATTGTTCATACAATGCTGAGCTATTCTAATAATTGTTCTCAGCTTTTAGTAAATCCAAACTCGAGGTAATTATAATATTTTAGGTGTTCTCCCATTTGTACTTACCCATAACATAGATTAATGTACTGTAGCAGTCTCTTGTGGAGAAGTTACCGAACGTTCCATTGTGGTTTTACAATAAAGTCCATACACTTGGTATAATAATACAGCTTGTGGGCCAATATGTTTTAATTACGTGTAGCTAACAAGTTCATTGACCCCCTGTTGAAGATGCAGGATATGGAGAGTATATCTCTACTGCCTTCCTAATGAAGAGTAACATTTTGCACATGCGTTTCCTTTGCATCTACGGGTTGAGATGCAGATCTGCTGAGGCTATATTAAGAAGAAGATAATTCTACATCCAGCTTGCTAAACCTGCTGGGGTGCAAACAATGCTGCTAATAGCATTAAAGGTAAATTGTCTTTTGTCAACTGAGTTTGGTCATCATTGCCATTATCATTTCAGAGTATTCCTCCAGGCTGAGATTCCAAACATAAACAATATGGAGTCTCTTCATCTGCTGATGAGCTGCTAACACTCTTGCCATCTGATTCAGTTTCTGGCTCTTTCTCCACTCATGAAACATCCACTTTCATGGGAACCCTGCTGCTGTCACTGTGTCCAAGGCTGTGGTAAACTCTACACACAGTCTCCCTCGATCTGCTTCTAGATCAGTATGATGGCAGAATGGATGATGTCCTTACACGTTCTGTCCCTTTTGGTCTTCACAGAGTGGAAACTGAGCTTCTGAATCCAGTCATTTCATGTAATGATGGTTAAGAATTATCCTTGTTCCAGTACTGATACACACAATAACTTCTTCTTATTTGCTGTGTCCTTGTCCAGGTCAAAGGTCTCGTGGAATGGTATTTTTACTCCCTTACCTACCTTTACCTTTTTATATTGTACTATACATCGTCATGATCAACAGTAGCATTTGGATTTTTGTTCAAGTTCTGTTTCAGACATTGAACATTTGAGAAATTTCATGGCTTATTTCTGTCAAAGGAAAAAACAGGCACTAAAGATTGCTCAAACAATAAACAGCTCTAATCGTAGGTATAAATGAATGGTTATTGGTCATGGAAAGAAAGCTAGCTATTTGTTTTGATAGTACAGACAGATGGACAGGCAGCATTGTTGGAAAGAGTTTGATGGCTGTATTGATGAGTTACACCGTTTGGTGCGGCAGAAGGTCACCATTGAAGATTCACAGCTTTCCAGGAAAAAAGACCCCCTTCTTTTTCTTGGGAAGTTCAGCTGCCATTTAGATCTCTACATCATTACATCAAGAGATTGATCCCTGATCACAGCTTACCAGGAATCCAAACAGCCTTGCTTGCGGTGTTGCTATAGCAATGGGCACAGTTTTTAGACACCGCAGGTCTCTGAACATGACCACGATAAAGAGAGAAGACCTTAAGGTCCTGCATCCAATGACCTCTTTGGTTTCTTGCTTTTAGTCTTTTCCAATGGCCTCTGCAGTTAGCGACAAGAAAGAGCGCTGTGTCATTTTATAGCTCATAAATGACTTCTGTCCTCTGGCACATTCCTCCCACACGGTGCAACTAATGTTTTCTTGGTTGCTAGATTTCCATTTCGATTTTTTTGTACTCAGAGACAAGGATGTAATTTCCACAGACATGAAGGGGGCATGCCCCCATCACCTTTCAAAATCCTATTTTTGACCCGCTGACTAGTTTGTTTTGTATGTTCTGATTGATTCTCATACTGAAGTTTGTCTGAACATTGGTATCTCACCGCAACCGTCCAGATGCAACAAGATCTGAGGTGATAATAATAATAATAATAATAGAGACATCAGAGTCGTTCGCAGTTATTACCTAGCCCTTCAAGCAATGAGCTTAACGAGCAGTAGCAAGTGCTGCAGTGATGGAGGAACTGCTTTGCCCTGCGTTTCGCCTTTCAGGCTACAACAGGCTGCCCTACATTAGTTATGAAGGTTATTGGTGCAGACAGAAGGGCTGAAAATAAGATTATGCAAACTTCACATATATTTTCAGAAATTGTGTTCTCCCCACTCTCAGGCACAATGTTTATATATTCTATATGTATCCGCTACAAATATATGGTGCTTCACGGGTGCTTTTTATACAGATTAGCCTTCTCATGATAGTGTGTGGGAACAGAAGGGGCGCTCCCATAACGCGACATAAGCACGCTGCGTAGGGCCCTGCGTCACTGCGTAGGGCCCTGCGCCCCCAAAAAAAAAAAATAAATAAAAAAATAACGCGATTGACTTCAGCATCACATTGAGGAGGGAGTGACTGTCATGCTAGGAGAGGAGTATGAGACGAAAGGGTTCCACAGATTCGTGCTCTGTTCGCGTGTGTGAGTGTGACGGCGTGCCAATGAGCTGTGTAGCCGAATTGGCGTGTTCTTAGTCAAATGAGAGGTCTCAATTTAAACCAATGACGTCGCTGTATGCAAATCAGGGCGCATCTATAGCCAATGATCTGTCTGTATGCAAATCGATGGCGGAGCAAATTGCGTGGCTATGCCGAGGGCACAGAAGGAAAAGGAGGCAATGAAATTTGTTCGATAACTTTGGTATTTTGTGTCGTAAGGGTTTGAAACTTTGAACAGTAAACTGCATTACAACTGGGAAGGCATTTGTTCAGTAACTTTGGTATTTTGTGTCGTAAGGGCTTGAAACTTTGAACAGCAAACTGCATTACAACTG
>NC_040020.1:38317825-38511567 GCF_000972845.2 Larimichthys crocea
CACACACACACACACACACACGCATAGTACACATATATGTATGTATGTATGTATGTATATATGTGTGTGTGTGTGTGTGTGTGTATATGTATGTACACGTTAGTGCTCTTTATTCAGAAAACCCTCATGTCACATCTACATTTCAGGATCTGGTTATTGTAGACACAGATTAAATGTTAAATATAAATATTTCAAGATTTATCATCACAGTAACAGTGTTACACACATTAGTAGCTGTAAACACTCAGCATTAGAAAAATACATACGTTGGTTTGGTGCTTACATAAGGAGTAAACATTTATAATCATCACTTTAAAAGTTACATACGTTGTTTTTGGTGCCTGTTTGTTTCCCAGATATATTAGTGTGTGTGTGAATGGGTGTATAAGAGGCATTAACTTAAAGAACTTTGTAGAAAGGCGCTTTATGAAGTTCAGTCCATTTCCTTGTATTAGTTCACGGGAAGATCTGCCATTTCCAATATGGCAGCGACGTTGACGTACGATTCAGCGCTCAATGCGGCGTCTATGTATATGTCTATGTATGTGTCTATGGGATAGATGTTTGACCGCGCATGTGACCAAAGGTTATGGGTCAGCCGCCACCGGAAGTAAACAAAACCGCGCTAAAGGACATGCTTTTACAATGTTACTAAGAATGAAAACTTGTATTTCATTAAAAAAAAAATCAAATTAACAAATGCAAAATATAGAAAGAAGTGAATGCCTAAATAGTTCTTTGTGCTTTTGTTTCCTCCTCTGAATTAATTTTCTTCTTCTATGCTGTACTTTACTATCAAGGTTTGCTCTTGAGCTGTTTGAACCCTCCTCCAGTTCTTTTATTGGTTTTATCTTCTCTAGAGCACTGATATATTTGTAGAAACATTTCCCTCTTGTGTTTTCATTTAACATAGATCTCTTTGGACCAAATTATTGAATTTAGAATCTCATATTTTTTGTTTGTCTTGTTTGCTCTATGTTATCATCTATCCATATTCCACAATTTAAAGGTCCAGTGTAGGAGGTTCTATTTACAGATCATGGCAGCAACTGTTTCCATTAGAATTAGCACTTTGTATATGCTCTTCCATGAAGTCCACCATGTTGAGCCTCTACGTTTCTACAATAGCCCATAATGAACCAAACCAAACGCCTCTAAAAAGGGCCTTTCACATTTTTCATAGGTTTCATCGCTGCTGTAGTTTCTTTCTTTTTTACAGAAGGAGAGGGTGAATCAGTGGGGTTGCAATCAGCAACTATGCCTCTAGACACTGCTAAATACGACACACCAGCCCTTTAAATGGGCATCCCATCGATTTTACATGCGACTGTCAGTTTACTGTTGTATGATGTCTTTTGTGGCTGTTGAGAAGCTAAAGTACAAACTCTGAGTGAATAACCCCGATGAAGCCACAGTGATGTCACCATAATTATCTCAGCTTGGGTTGGGAGACGAAACATTCTAACAAAAAGCATCATGGGAAATGTAGGAAAGTTTGACGTACAATATAAAAGAGACTAAATGACATTATACACGTTTTCTTTTCTCTTCTTCAAACTGTCTCCTGTGAGTCCCCCAACTTTATGAATCTGCAGCAATACATTTTTGGAGTGCCCTTTTTAGGGACCCCTTCAATATTGTGTTGAGCAGCAGTAGTGCACACAGGGAACAGAGGATTGCCACCCTTTGCTCCAAGTGCCAAATTGCCTTTTTTGAAACATTCATTCATTAGGCATGTGTGCGTCCTCATGTAACACTTCTGTACTTCATTTTCACTTTAATAACAGCAGGTGGCTAAAGGGCACCACCTAACTAAGTACCTTGAAAGTGCTGTTTTCATTGGCCCAAGTGCCTCATCTTGTTAGCTCAAGTGATGAAAAAACACAACACTTTACATAACACTGCACACTTTTTTGTGTCCCTTGGAGAGCCTGACCTCCAGTCCTCCTATGACCTGTATTGATGCATTTCCGTATAAGTTTGATAAACCCACCCCAGCTGAATTCTTGCAGTTGTGACTAAAGTCAAATTCACCACACGTATCTCTGTAAAAATCATGTTCTTTTCTGTGCAGCGTCCTGTCGCCATTTCCAGACATGCTAAGCCATTAGTGCCGGGGAAATTGATGGGATGCACGCAGTGGGGTTGGAAGGGGAGGGGGCATACAGGTATGGAACAGTGAAACATTCATGGCTCCGTCTGCCAGACTTCCGTGGCTAACTGCATTAGTTCTGCCTCAGTGACAGTTGGAGATCCCACAGAGGAAGAGACTTAGCCACAATGAGCCACCCAGGAGAGAACGAGCGGCCGACTGTGTTTACTTCTGAACAAAGTTTGTGTATGTTGGGAGAGGAACCTGTGCAGTCATGGGTGTTGTGAACCTTTATACACATGTTTGCTTTTACAATATCGTCATCAACGCCTGTGTATCTGCGCAGGTGTTCTTAGGAGGTGGTTGAGATGTGGGGACAGTCGAAATGTGGATATTTCTAGAATTGGTTTGTGGAAGTGGTTCGGCATACATATCCGTGGATTTGAGTGTCTCACTGTGAATGTTTTTCAGGGAGATGATTAAGGTTTATTAGTATGGGATTGTACAGCCGCACAACCTGATAGTCAGATGTCGCAGCAGCTGTTGCATGAAATTCATTGACTTTATAAGAAGGGCATGCTGGGTTTTGGCTGGCAGGGGGGCACCGGCAGCTTTGTAAATGTTTGGGAGATAAAAAGTGGTGTGTCTGTGCACTTGTGTGTCTGTCTGTCTGTCTGTCTGTGTGTGTGTGTGTGTGTGTGTGTGTGTGTGTGCGTGTGTGTGCGTGTGTGTGTGAAGAAATCTGTGTGTCTGGCCTCGGTGTAAACAATGACTAAAGGAGTCTCAATAAAACGTCACCAGGTCTTTTGACCTTGTTTGACAAATTAAGGAGCAAATAAATAAATCGGCTTGGATTGCATCACCACAGGGGAGTAATGCATAAGGACACACATACACACACACACACCGAGCTGTAATTAAATACAAAATGCAGAGCTCTAGGATTTCAGGACGTTGTGTCTCAGGTTAGTTTGAGACTGCGACGCTGATAAAATACCTGAGTTAACATTTACTTCATAAGTAACTTGGTGAAAGGCCAAAACAAATCCCTTGGCTCTTGTCCAGGCAATGCACAGTGCACTCTGCAAGGACAGGGTCTGTACTTTGGCAAAGATTGTTTATAAGAAAAGCACCAATCCACAATCACAAGTGGACTGTTTGTGATGAGTTTTCTCAAGTAAAGGGAAAAACATCATCTGATCGTGTCACGTTGTTTTTAGTCTTTCAGTAGTCAGAGCACTGCACTTCTATGACTGGCAAGGAAGAAAAATAGCATGGCAGGGTGTGAGATTTTCTGACTTTTGCTCCCTGTTGGTCAAGCTTGAAAATCCTGCGTCTACCTTCAGTACACTTCCCGTAATACAACTTGATGGCATCTTTTAGTAGACTATTCCTGCTGGGGTAAATGCCAACATTTTTCAAACCCACCCCCAGTTTGCGATGCAGAAAAAAATGTAAAAAAATAAATGCTCTTGTAGCCCGAGCTGAGAAAACCCTGATTACTTGATGATTCAACTGGGTTATTTTTTTTTCCAAAAATGTTTCAAAACCTTTCCAAAAGCTCCCTGCAGAGGCACAGAAAATGTTGTCCTGTTTTTTTTTTTACTGGTTGAGTACCACACATGGTGACAACGGAAAAAGGAACTTGACATGATGAGCAAAATCAGTGCAGTGCCTCTTTTAAGTTAAACTTGTTTTACCTTTTCTTACTCTTTCTGACTGCTTGAAGCTGTACCAAAGTGGATGTAATAATGGATTCATGTCTTAATTCCAACCAGGACTTTTTGAGGAAATACTCAGGTCATGAGAAAAGGCCCGCAGGGGGTTTCAGGTGTATGCCACTTTCAAGTACATTTAGAAGACTGAAGTGCATTTTAAGATTAACTTTAATAATAATAACTGAGTTATCACTAAAACATTTTGATAATTGGATTCAGAGTTATCTATCCTGGCCTGGATTTAATTAATTTTAAGGGTGAGGCCTTTTGTCCTTTAGATAAATAGGGATTTATGGGGGCATTGTGTCAAAAATGTAGCTCACCAGAATACCCAACTCTATTTAAATTCATTGAAATTAGTACAACTTTAAACACTGACAGAAGTAACATGCAACATACACATTAGTATGACTCAAAACATGATATATATAATAGTACCACTGACAGGGACTATTTTACTACATAATGACTTCAGAACTTTTAGTTGTAGGCAAGTATTTTCGGTGTTGTTGGTATTGGTATAAATATATCGTGTTTAAGTGTGTTGACAGAGACGCTGAGGAACGTTAAATCTTGTTCATTTGCTGTGTCGTGTGTAGTTTTAAAAGAGGACGCGTGACTTTCTTTGAGGGCACTATGGCCAGTTCAACAGAGGGCATGCCATACTGGCCATGTGTGTACGGTCATATGCCGGGGGATCCACTGCACTGGCCTTTTGGTCTGTCCTGTTATCTCTGCCTTATTTCCTGTACATTTCCTGTCCACAAAGATACCGATAGATGGAAGCGCAGGGGAGGGAGCAAGATGAATTAGGAAATGTCATTCCAACATCTTGAGCAGCACAATGACCAGGAAGAGACTGACTTCTCTCGTTCTTCTCTCTAATAATAATAATAATAGTTATAACAATACAGGAGTGGGTAGTGGTGGGGAGGTCAGTGTAGTCACAGATAAGTTTGGGATATAGTTCCAGAGGTAGTGGGCAGCTGCAGTATGGAGAACCTCAGTTGCCCCAGGTTCAGTCCTTGGTGGAGTCACAAGGTTTGCATTGAAGGTGCGTTGGCTGTAGGCCAGAGTGTGTTGGTGGAGCAAGTCTGTAAGGTAGGAGGAGGCCTGGTTGTGTGAGGAGGAGGATTTTGAAATGGATGTGCTCTGGGACCAGGAGCCAGTGGAGGTTCTGGAGGACAGGGGTGATGTGGTCACAGGTGCAGGTGATTCTGGATGTATTGGTTTATTTAAGATTTTGGATGGTGTGCCGTAGAGGATGCTGTTGAAGTAGTTTATTCTGGAGGTGATGGGTGTTTGTGTGGATGGTTTATGTGGTGTTAGAGGTTAAAGCAGTTTGTCACCAGTTTGGAGTCCCTGGCAGTCCTAAAGGGTGGCTCGATGACACACCGAGTCCACCCTGAGCATACCCCTGCACCCCTAGCAGAGAGATAGAGAATAATTCATCTTGCTAAGTGATTTCAGAGTTAGTCATGTCATTTTCTGAACTCATCTGACACTTTTCAGTCGCTTCAAAATTGCTGCTTGACTGCACCCACGAGTGGGCGTGGCTTCATCACATTTAGCGGACACGCCCCCACAGTCCTGGTCTGACAAACTCAGAACACATTTATTCTGACTTTAAATGAGCTAAGGTTTCCACAGTCCATCTATTTATATGTGCATACTAGTCTAATGTTTGTTTGCCTTTTCACACTCGTTTCACACTACTTGTATTTAAATGGTGTTGACTGATGTGATGTACAGTAAGTGTTTGTAGGTTGCAGCCCCCTCGCCCACGGAATGAACATAATGTCAGGAAATGTACAGCTCATTGCATGTATGTCACATCATGTAATGAGCAGCTCTGTTCGGCTCGGCTTGCGAGATGATGTCAACCTTTGCTCACACCACACCATACAACTGAGTAGTTTTACAAATATCTCACTTTAATTTAACATTTAAAGAAATGTACTGTTTATACTTAAACATAAAATAAAAAAATACAGAGGGCCTGAATTCTGTGCCCTCAATGGGAGCTCTGGGCCTGCTTGTGTACCACTGTTCCCCTTGAAACTCTTGAAACTGTCTTTCTTTTTTTCAGGGTCTTATTAACTTTAACATTAACACAACTCTTACCACTCAAAAGTTTGTTTTTTTTTAAATATATTTTTCTCCCCTCGAAAAACTTAACCTTGACATCAACACTCCAAACTCTCTCTTAACAAATGTCTCAAGTTTATCAGCGAATTATGAATACATGTCCACCCTTCTTTTGGAATATTAACATCAATGCGTTCTAAAATAAAATTTTGAAAGCCCAGGAATAGATGGAGAAAAAGTGTGCGGTCCAAAAAAAAGAAAAAACTTTCTTATAATGGACATGGCACAAGGTGTGTAGGACTGATTTAACGTTCAAGACTTGAGGCTTCATGAGCTGTCTAGCTGTAATATTTACTGACAAAATGGACCTTTGTTTCAGTTTCCATCTCTGTGACAACTGAAATTGTTTTTTTAGCTCGTGATGTAGGGAGAGTTCAAAAATCAATCAACAAATTTAAGGATACGTGATTTTCACTTGACGGCATTGGGCACTGAAGTACTTAACAAGTGGAAAAGGTTACAACCTATTATAAAATCAGTCCTGCGTCCAAATAAAAATAGAAACCTTTATTGATTGAGAATTAGCCGCCGACAGCTTTGATAATGGGTTCATTGTTTGAATCGCTTATCCACTTTCTCAAATGTGGTAATTTGCTTTTCTTTCTGCGTTTCGGTTGAACAAAACAAGTAATTTAAAGAAGTAACCCTACGTAGTGGGTAAAACTGTGGTGGACACTTTTTTTTCCCGTATATTTTCTAAACTAAATGATTAATCAAATAAAACACGGACAGTTTAATTGATAACGAAAGTACTCAGTGAGTAAAGGCTGTGTTTCTGTATTTGTTTGTTTTTCTTAGCTTTTTTACCAGAGCCATCACTCTATGCACACTTTTGTTCACTTTATTCAGCTGTCTGGAGCTGGGAGGAGACATTGTCCATCAACAAATGAGAAGATCTCTGAATACAACAGTGATTTCAGCCCAGCACGAGACAGCACACTATGTTCTAACCCGCACAAGCATAAAAGAATGAAAGGAGACATGTTTTCACATGTATGAGTTATCATAACTCGGAGATGCTGTCACTGTGGCGCAGCCGAGCTAACATCTTTATCACTTATGATTAAATACAAAGCTATAGTCTACTGGAGAACTTATTAAGTGCATGGTAATCAAGAAGCAATTTTAGCAATTGCAGTATTGGAGCCCTTGGGGAGATATAATTCAGTGTTTAATCATATTTCAGCTCTTTGAATATCCTACAAAAGTGCAACATTCAGCTGTAAAAAATGCTATTCAAGTCAACACTGACTGCTCCTGCGTTGTTGTAAATAACTAAACCCGGCTGCAAAATTAACTAACTCACAAATAATGTACCGACACGAAACAGGCAGCTAACTGCCAAACCTAAAATTAGTTTAGAATTGATTGGCTGTTATAATTACTTCAGGTTCAGGACTTTGGAGAGACTTTAGATGCTTGAGTAAAAGTGAGTGGAGGAGCACAGCTACCATAATTTGTACCATCTGCGGAATAGCGGCCTCTTTGAAAACTACAGTGTAAATTATGCACAATCCTCTACTCATCTTTCAAGTTCATGGAGAAATATGCTCAACTACAGACACACTCACACACACACACACACACACACACACACACACACACACACACACACACAAGCAAAAACTCCCTTCCTCTTTCCCAGAGCTTCTCTTCCTTTATCTAATCTGTGTTTTATTGAATATGGTAATTATAATGAAAGGCCTATCTTGCACTTGGTTTAATTTGTTTTTGTGCCTTTTTTCTGCACTCTTGCTCTCTCCCTCTGGTCTGTGTGTGTGTGTGTGTGTGTGTGTGTGTGTGTGTGTGTGTGTGTGTGTGTGTGCGTGTGTGCTTGCTTGCTTGTGAGTGATAGAGACACAGCATGTGTGCTAATGAGCATGTGTGTTTGTGTATGAGACAGTAGTCCCTGCTCTGACACACTATGTTACAGTGGGACCTATGTAATAGGGATATAAGACATGGCTGCTGATGTCACTGTGGTTTAACTGTGGCTCGAGGGAAGAAGACACACACACACACACATATGGCATGCAGACAACCCAAGACATCAACAAAATTCTTCCAGCATCAGGCCTACGGGGGGTTCAGGGGATTAAATACAACATGTAACCTTGGAGACCCGCCTGTGGTTGGCTGAAACATTTTCGCTCACGGTGCTCCTGTGGGGTTGTTTGTTGTTTGTGCTCTCGTGTTTTGTCGATAAAAACCTAGAATGCTTGATTATGCTTAAAAGGCTGAACCGTGCCGCTCCAATTCTGCCACCCAGGTAAGGACATATTTGACGTACCTTGTTCTTTTATCCTCCTCTCCCCCCCTTATTCACTCATCAGGACCTCAAAGGCGGAGTGAAATTAAATACAGAAAGGAGAAAAGGTAAAAAAGGTTGTCGGTTTCTTTTCAACTTAGTAACAAAACAGATTCTGGAAAGAAAGAAAAAAAAAACACACACACACATAGGCATAGTAAAAAAAAAAAAAAAAAAAGTTCCCCGAGCCTATTTTCGCTTGCTTTCACAAGAATACCAAAAGAATCAATTCCTCCTTTCTGGCCCTTATTTTTGTACCAACCCATGATTCTAATAAAAAACAACCCATCTTCAAAGAGCTTAGAGATCCAGACACCGCCATGATGGTAGCCTTCTCACCCCGTTCCTAGTCGCTATATATTTTAAGTGGCAATACAGTGAGAGGACGCAGCGGGAGATGTATAGTTAGTGCAATGGGGAGTCTTTTGATATAATGACTCCATTTGACTGGGGTCTGGGGAGCCTTGTTTGAAGGCATTACCTTTTTAATGTTAGGCTGCTTCCATTCACTCCATCATCTCTGATGTTAGTCAGTGTTAATAAGTAGGAGAAAGTTATCATTTTTCATGGCGTTTGCCGTTACTGGAAGTCACACTGAATGGCTGTGAATATGAAACCTGTGAATTGTGTAATTTTGTGTGTGTGTGTGTGTGTGTGTGTGTGTGTGTGTGTGTGTGTGTGTGTGTGTGTCTGTGTGAGAGAGAGAGAGAGAGAAAGAAAGAGGGTAAGAGAATGTGCAGGCAATATAATACAGCAGTAGATGGCCGTAGCCTTCAGTATGAAATTACCGGTTCTGTACTGTAGATGAAATACTGCACGATGTTCCCTCCAAAGGAGCCTAGTATGCCAACACACACACACACACACACATACACACACACACACACACACACACACAAACAGACACACAGTGTCTTACAGAATGGTCCTCCATTTGAGAGCTCTTAGCGATGTGATTTAGCCGTCTTGCTTGTACTCAAGTTTCTTTGTGTGCGTGTATGTTGCCTTGTAAATAAAATAAGCCGTGTGTTGAGTTATTTTTTGGGTTTTTTTAATGTCTCTCATGCAGGTCATTGCGCATGTCAACCCATTAATAACACAGGGTCGGGTTGTGTATGAGGTAGTGAGAGTAATTTAACTGCAGCGGGGGTGGTTACTGTTCTGCTTTTTTTTTGCTTTGCAGATGCATCACAGGTTATATCCAGTGATGTAATGACATGCAACAGATTGGTGTGTGCGCTCTTATTATTGTCTTCCAACGTGTTTACCTTATGTTTTCATGCGTTGTTTGCTTCCCGTTCATTTCCCGTTTGCATATGCAGCATCACTTGCCGACAGAGGGACTGCCTTTTCTCTCTGAGGGCATATGTGGCTTGTTTCCTCCTGTCTTCACATACTACGTTGGATGAAAGTTCCACACAGGTGTCACACAAGGGGTTTCCCATTGAGACTGACACTTCACTGCTGCTGCCTCGCACTTCTTTCATTTATACTATTTTCAGTAGATGTACCTCACCTCTGTGTACGAGTATCCTGTTTTTCTTTCACAGACTCTTGTCAAAGACAAATTCATTTCCTCCACAGCATAATTGCTAAGTAAACAACACCTGATCAAATGTTTCACTGAACAAAGAACCAGCTTTGATCTCCCTTTGGCATTCGTTAACATTACAGCAATGAAATATAGCAATGAAATATATATATATATATATAGTATACATAGACAGATATATATGTATGTATGGAAAGACATAAGGGAAAGAGGCATCAGCCAACACAAAATTGAGGGGCCGCCATGGTGGTTAGTGGACCTAAGAGCTGACCACAGCAACCTCCCAGAACAAAAACCAGTAACCATCTCAATGGCAGACATCCAAGAAAGAGTGTCAAAGATGAAGAGCTGGACAGCACCAGGCCCCGACATGATCCATATGTACTGGCTGAAGAAGCTAACTGCACTCCATGAGTGCCTCGCAGCACAGATGAACAAGCTGCTCAGGGATGGGACCCACCCAGAGTGGCTAACCCAAGGCAGGACAGTCCTAATCATGAAGGACCCCCAGAAGGGGCCCATCCCATCCAACTACCGGCCAATCCCCTGTCTCTGCACAACATGGAAGGCCCTGTCAGGCATCATTGCGGTAAAAATGAGTAAGCATGTGGCTCAATACATGAGCGAGGCACAGAAAGGAATTGGCAGTAACACCAGGGGAGCCAAGCACCAGCTACTGTTAATAGAACAGTCGCCCGAGACTGTAAGAAGAGACAGACCAAGCTGTGCCCTGCCTGGATTGACTACAAGAAAGCCTACGACTCAATGCCGCACACATGGATACTGGAATGTCTGGAACTGTATAAGATCAACAGGAACCTAAGGACCTTCATCCAGAACTCAACGGAAATGTGGAGGACAACCCTAGAGGCCAATTCAAAGCCCATTGCCTAAGTCAACATCAAGTGCGGTATATACCAAGGAGATGCGCTATCACCACTGCTGTTCTGCCTGAACCCCCTCAGATCATCACAAAGAGCAGGTACGGGTACCGATTCCGTAGTGGGGCAACAATCAGCCACCTGCTCTACATGACATCAAGCTGTATGCCAGGAACGAGCGAGAAATAGACTCACTGATCCACACCACCAGGATCTACAGCGATGACATAGGGATGTCATTCGGATTGGACAAGTGTGGCCAGATGGTCTCAAAGATGATCTGGACTGAGGGAATTCACCTACCAGAGGGCAACATAGGTGATATCCAAGACAGCTACAAGTACCTTGGCATCCCACAGGCTAATGGAAACCATGAAGAGGCCACAAGGAAGTCAACCACAGCCAAATGCCTCCAGAGAGTAAGGCAGGTCCTAAAAAGTCAGTTGAATGGTAAGAACAAGGGCCAAGCCATCAACATGTACGCACTACCAGTCATCAGATACCCCACTGGCATCATAGACTGGCCAAAGGAGGAGATAGAAGCCACAGATATCAAGACTAGAAAGCTCCTCACCATGCATGGAGGGTTCCACCCCAAGTCCAGCACCCTGAGGCTATACACTATATACACTAAGCGGAAAGAGGGAGGCTGAGGACTAGTGAGCGTCAAGGCCACGGTCCAATATGAAAATACGAGAATACATCAGAAAGATGGCCGTGAAGGATGAACTGCTAAGTAAATGTCTCAGGCAGCAGAACCCTGATGAGGGTGCAGAGGAGGAGGAACAGACAACCTGGAGGGACAAAGCCCTACATGGCATGTACCACCGTCAGATAGAGAAAGTGGCTGATATCAAGAAATCCTACCAGTGGCTGGATAATGCAGGACTGACAGACAGCACAGAGGCACTAATCATGGCAGCACAAGAACAGGCCATAAGCACAAGAGCCATAGAGGCCAGGATCTACCAGAGTAGATCAGACCTAAGATGCAGACTGTGTAAAGAAGCCCCTGAGACAGTCCAGCACATAGTAGCAGGGTGTAAGATGCTAGCTGGATCAGCGTACATGGAGAGGCACAACCAAGTGCCTGGGTTAGTATACAGGAACATCTGCAACCAGTATGGAATAGAAGTACCTAAATCACAAACTCCCAGGCCTCTGGTGAGTTAGAAGGAGATATATATATATATATATATATATATATATATGCTTGTTTGCTCCATCTCTATTACCCCTCTGTAAGCCCTTTTCCGTCAGAGGTCCACTGAATGAAACCTTGTGAAGGAAAGAAAGAGCCTTGAGCCAAAAGCTTAGGAGCCCACGAGGAATTGCACATTATTGCTGAACAGCCCTGTCTCTGGATTTACAGTATTTCAAGAGTGGGATGCTATCCACAAAAGGGAATGACGGCAGCATAAGAAACAATATGCTAATCCACACAGCGAGGCAGAAATCATTTTAAAGAATCAAGAAAGGATTGCTGGCTTGTGAAGACTGAAATTTGACATACAGTATTTCCTGAAATACCGCATTGAGGTTCTGTAGTGCAATCGTTGAAGAGGTTCAGAAAGCTTAATGAAACGATTGGACATTTTGGGAAATGGGCTTATTCGCTTCCTTGCCTTGCGTTAGATCACTCTCATGTCTGTCTATATGCCCATCAGCATGGAGCTGGAAACTGAGGTGATTAACTTAACTTAGCATAAAGACTGTAAAAAAGGACTAAACAGCTAGCATGTCACTGTCCAAAGTGAAATGCAGCTACCAGAACCTCTAATTAACATCTGTGGACAACTCTGTACAGGCAGGAACTACGTAAGGACAGAGGCCAGGAGTCTCTGCTGGTTACCTAGAAACCTCACAGATGTGCTTCAATTCTGTTTTTGTTATTTAGAATGGGCCCTTTATATCTAGAAACACTTCCTCTTCCATCAGGTTTACTATATTGAACCGCCATGTTGCTGCAATAGCCCAGAACGTACGTGCGTTTTTTTTAGGGCCAACATGCTTCACGCCAAGAAGGGTAGGGTGAGGCAACAGGGCTGCAATCAGCAAATACACCTCTAGATGCCACTAAATCCCACTCACTGATCCTTTAAGTCTACTTTCTTTTGTTCCATGTGGGTAGCTACAGTGATTATATGATGAACTGTGCCTGAAAGTACTCTTTGAAGCAGGGGCGAAGGGCTGAAGCTGCTGCTGCGTGACTGATGCAGCGCTCTAATTATGCAGACATGGTGCAAGACTCCAGGCTGTTGTTAGCCTTAGCAAGTATTTGCAGGGCGTAACTCTCTAACTTTGAGAATTGTTGTTGAGTACAGGACTGAGCCAGGCTAGCCATTCCACCACTTTCGAGTCTTTATGCTAAGCTATGCTAATTGACTCCTGACTTGATCTCCATAGCATGAGATCAGTATGATTGACAACATGTGAAACAACATGTCAGTAGAAGTGAGCATCAAATAACTTGGCCTCAGGTCTTTTTTATTGTAATGCTCCCAGTAAAGCAGCCTCAGTGATACAGTACGTTGTGTTACGTGTGCACATAAAGACTTTGATCAGCTCTGAGGCATATAATTCAGTCTTGGCTTACATCAGTTTTGACAGGGCCAAATCATCAATAGCACAGGTCTGTTTTTGATGATTGATTATCATGTAAGTAGTCTGCCTTACAGTGAGTCTGAGCTTTCAACACACTGAGTGTGAAAAAAGTTTCAGAACAAAGTTCAGAGTGAGTGCATACGCTTTCTTTGATCTTGTCAGCACATCATGCCAATAATGAAAGGGGCGTGTGCTAGCTGGTAAGATATTTCCATTTGATCTAATGTATCCCAGTCTCACGTACCAGCAGTCTCATGACTAGTTCATTTGTGTTTCATAAGTGTAAATGAATTCCATATATGTGCATTTTTGGGCAGAAGATGAAGGGATGAAGCGAAAAAAAAAGAAGAAAAAAAAGAGAGAGTTGCATACCGGAACCTTTTGTTGACCAGCGGCATGGTGCAGTGACTTCCTGAGGTCTCTGGTAGCCTTACAGTGATGATCCAGTAAGTCACTGCTCCCAGCCAAAAAATAGTCCTATTGTGTAACTCTCTCACACAGCATGTCCTTTTAAAATTTTGATTTGTTAACAAAAAAGTAACTTTTTTGTAATATTCTGACAAGGTTCTGACAAAGCCAGTCTACTACACAACTGACAGTCTGTATGCTAAGCTAAGCTCTTTTTTTCTTTCTCCTGGCTCCATCAAACAAAAGGGATGAGAATTCATTTAACATCGAATAAAGGTGCTTTTTATGTATCATGCTATTTTACTAACACAATGTGTTTAATGTATATTTTAACTGAAATGTGATGTCTTTCATTTTGCCACCCTGAGAAGGAAATTAACACTGCAACTAAGCAAGAAACTTGCAAACTTTCCGCTCATGTTGCAACCATCATCCTATTCTAATTGCAATCAACATAAAATATCTCTGTAGAAAATTTTTGTAATGTTTCCATATACATATAAATGTGGTGCCACTGTCACGAGGGAAGGAGCAGGCATACACCAAAATCAAGACCACTGATTGGCTGTAAAACTGACAAATGTCACTTACAGTATCTCAGCTCCAACTATCTGTTTACTTGTAGTCCTTTATGGCCAGTAAAGGTGAAATCTATCATGTGTAATGTCAAAATATGGAGGTGTTACACAACATGCACACGTTGACAGGTGCTGACTGGTACACACACCGCATTTGCGGATGTGTTTGTGTGTGAGTGTGTTTGTGTGTGTATCAGCACATGCATGTCTGGAGGCCTCGGTCCTCTCTTGTCCATCTCCCCAGGCAGAAGACCCCTGTCTCGCCTGCCATTTCTCAGTCTGACAGCTGAGAGCTAGACAGCGGAACAGGAGGAAGGCGGGAGGGAGGTAGAAGAGAGGAGAGACAAGGCTTGAATATAAGGAAGGTGGTGAGAGAGGGGAAAGAAGTAGGCATACAGCAGGAGTGGCTATGCCTAGATCGTCCCCTCCCTTCCCCAATCCCCCCCCTCTTTGGGGACCAGGTGTTCTCCTTCTGAGGGGGCACGGCTGGAAAGAAAAGAAGCCTGCCCTCATGTTTCACTTGGCATCTCTGCACCTGCATCCGCAGGGTTGGGAGCTGGGGAGGGGGTGCAGAGACAAGGCGTCAGATATGGCTGGTCTCTAGAGGCTACTAGCTTTGTTGTTACACCACCCTACAGCAGACCTCTTTGCCCCCACCAACACCCTCTCCCTCTGCCTGACACATCTCCTTGAAATGAATGCCAGGGTTTGAGTCAGCAACTCAAGCGTTTCCCTTTTCTCTGACCAAACTCTTTCTCTTTTTTTTTTTTCCAGCTGGTCAGGTATTTTCTGTTTAGCTTTTACTGATGCTGTTTTTAGTTGTTTTCGTGACAGCTGGGAATAAGGCAGGCGTTGTCTGTTTTTTGTGTGTGTGAGTGGGTTTTTTGAGTGTGTGTGTGTGCCCTGTATTTACATACACTTCCACACATTCAATTGGTTTTGTCTTATTATGCAGCGTAGTGTTCGGCAGTCAAGTCACAAAACCTCACTTGTTTTAAGTTGTTGATTTTGAATTCTATTTTAACACCTTCTAAAATTGAATTTGTTTTTCCCTGCATCCATGAAGGCTGTGTTCTTGTTCAACTATCATACCGGCATTAACCCTGCTCTCTTGTTTTTTTGTTGTTGTTTTGTTTGTTTTTTTGTTTTTTTGCATGCAGACAGCTCTTGCTCTCAGTGATGTTTGTTCTTTTATAGTAGTCATCCCAGCTCTGCGGTTAGCCTGTTTGTCTCTGTCAGGCATGTTGCATTAGCCTAGCGCTGGAGGCTGAGGTCTGTCCTCCACTGGGTTGTTCCTCCCCTTGAGGTCAAGGCATGAGTCAGAGGCCTGATTCCGTCACCCCAGGTTACCAACTCACTACTTCACTTCACTACTTCCTGTCCAGAATATAGAATGAGAGGGGATGGTGGCTGAGGGCACGATGTTTCAGGGCCTGTGAGTGTGTTCGTATCTGTGTGTGTGGTGTTATTGAAAAAGCAGAGTAAATGTGATCTTAGTTAAAAAATCTTTTTTTTTTTTTTTTTCCTGTGTTTGGACAGAGCCCAGCAGGGTGACATATTCAGAATTGTCATTTGAAATATTGTCCACTGGCATTTGTCTTCAAATAATTTTTGTTGCGGCGGCACGCTATCCTCAGTTATGAAGAAAAATGTGTAGGCCATGGACAGTCGCATTTTGTAGACATGAGCAAGTCTTTAGGCAAACACCTTTTAGTTCTGCTAAATTGCTCCACTGTGTTCACAGTCTATTTAACTTCGGTGTTTTTTTGTTTTGTTTGTTTTTGTTTTCCTGGCTTCACCTTTATACTTGAACTATCCTTTGGATTTTATTAAATTTTGACCTATTCATTTTAACTTGAAATGATTGTGAAGTTATGTCCGATTGCAAAACATAGGTACACATCTAATAAAGGTGCACTTTCATGTACACTACCGGTCAAAAGTTTTAGAACACTACACTTTTTCATGTTTTTTACTGAAAATTATTCAGTTCGTTGTGTCATTGCATTCTGAAATGAAAGGATAGAACAAATAAGCAATTTGAGTTGAAAAAGAAATCATAGAATCAATTTATAGACCAAAATGTATTCTAAACTTTTGATTCATCAAAGTAGCCACCTTTGGTAGATATAACAGCTGAACACACTCGTGGCATTCTTTCTACAATAGAAATCAAATATTATTCAGAAAGTTTTTCCCAAGTCTGTTGCAGAAGTTCCCATAAATGTGTGGCACTTGTAGGTGCTTGGCTTTAACTCTTCTGTCCAGTTCATCCCAAACCAGCTCGATGGGGTTTAAGTCTGGAGACTGTGCTGGCCACTCCATGTTTTCAAGCTTATCTTGCTGTAGGATAAACCTCTGACCAACTAGGCGCATACCAGAGGGTATTGCATGGTGCTGCAGAATGCTGTGGTAGCCGTTTTGGTTCCGGGTGCCGCTCACTCTGTACAAGTCACCGACCCTGGATCCAGCAAAACAACCCCAAGACCATCACACTTCCTCCTCCATGTTTGACAGTTGATGTCACACACTGTGGAACCATCCTCTCGCCTACTCAACGGCGTGCAAAGATCCTGCGTGATGAACCGAAGATTTGAAATTTTGATTAATCAGTCCATAATACCTTCTTCCAGTCTTCAGTAGTCCAGTGGCGGTGTTTCATTGCCCAGGAGAGCCTCTTTGTCTTATTCTGACGTCTTAGCAATGGCTTTCTTGCTGCAACTCGTCCTGTCAAACCTGCAGCTCGAAGTCTTCTCTTCACAGTTGAAACTGAGACTTGCTTACTACGACCACTATTAAGCTGTGCTTGAAGCTGTTGTCCTGTGAGCCGCCTATCACGCAAGCTGTTAACTCTCAGAAACTTGTCCTCTGATTCAGTTGTGGCTTTGGGTCTGCCAGACCGCTTCCTGTCAGAGTTTCCCCCAGTTTCTGAGTGCCTTTTGATGGTGAAGAAAACTGTATTCACTGACACCTTGAATTTCTTTGCAATTTCTCTGTAGGAAAGACATTTTTAAGTGTTATAATGGTCTGTCTCTTGTTCATTGTTAATTGCCTTTTTCTTGCCATTTTTGTAGCAACACACTACTTTTTGCAGTATGGTACTGTTCACCTGATGCTCATGAGGGTCTGGTACCACAGTGTGTTCCAACACTGCTTTTATGCAGACAGAGGGGGTTATAAGTAATCCAGAAAAGTTGGAACACCTGTAGGAATTAGTAGCACCAGCGTTCAAGCCTGATTCAACCTTCATTGCTACAGAACAACTTTACATTGTTAACCCACTTTGTCTTCCCTGAAAATGGCCTTTCTGTATAATTCTAAAATGAATTTTTCAGTTTTGGGTAACCAAACCTTTTTATTAACCTCTGGCTGTTCAGTACTTACCTTTGTACCATTTCAAGCTATTCATTGGGCTTGCACGACTTGAATTGCAAAAAAAAAAAAATTTTTGGTTGCTGAACAGCTGCCTACTGCCAGAACAGGAAGTTGGCATTAAAGCTAAAACAATTAGCTAAAAAATGTCAACACAGTCCATAATACTTTGATTAATGCGGCTTTAAAATGAACTAAAAATATGTTATTTGAGACTTATAGAGTTATGCAGAGTTTTTTTTGCGAGTGGATGCTAGACACGCATGCAAAAACTAGTTTCAGGAGTCTCACAGAGGATACAATACGTGCAGATAGAACTAACTCTGGCTTCAGTGGTTTGGAGAAGGTCATCTTAGGAAACTGAAAGAGTACCTGACTCCCATTCATTCCTGGGGATAGATAAGAAAAGCAGAGATGGAGGTAATTTCAACCACAATGTCTTTCTGGTACAGTCTGTTCACAGTGTTATCAGACTGTAAAAGAAGATGTCAACAGCATCTCTAATAAGACCTGTTAACTATAGGAAACATTAATAAAAGTAGAATGTGTGAACCGCAGATTAAATAACCACATCATGTTTCATCTAAACTAATAAAATCTCTTTTGTTCTGACGTTGAAAATGTTGACATTCAGAGGATTAAATTCTTAAAGCGATTTAATTAAAAAGTAATCTTTGGCGTTATGATGCGACATTATGCATTCAAATGATTGTTTTAGGTTATAAGTTTGAAGGTGTGATGATTTTAGAAAAATTGAACTGAAACATGATTCATGCTGACAGGTCATTGCTCTTCTGTAACGTCCTGATCGTGACAGTCCAGACAACTATTTGGCCCAGGTGGCAAACACAATGTCAAACCCGTCCTTCTGCCTAAGGTGAAATGAATAAAATGAAGTTGTTGTTGGATGGAGTTTGGCGGGTGAAACGATAGCAGGCATTCCGTTAAACGCTCA
This sequence comes from Larimichthys crocea, assembly GCF_000972845.2. Classification (NCBI taxonomy): domain Eukaryota; kingdom Metazoa; phylum Chordata; class Actinopteri; family Sciaenidae; genus Larimichthys; species Larimichthys crocea. The sequence continues at coordinate 38,336,442 of NC_040020.1, forward strand.
CAGAGTATGTGCAGGTCAACGGGGCAGCGAGGCTACGTCTCAGGTCAATAGGTTGTTGCAGTCCAAACCGGCCAGCAGATAAGGAAAGAGATGGGAGGAGAAATGGGCATCGGAGCACACACTGTAATAGCTGTCTGGTCTTGCCTGATGAGGTGGCTGGGGAATAGAGCCCAAGGATGCCTGAGTATATGTGTCTGAAAGTGTATGTGCGTGTGCGTTGACTGATAGGATGGTGAGGAATAAGAAGGCGAAGGAGAAAGGAGAAGCAATATGTGTGTCCAGATCGCACATGCAAGCCTGCATGGGCATGCCATGTAGTGCATGTGTGAATAGCAGGGTGTGCATGTCTGATGAGATGGCCGTGGTGAAAGGTGATAGGGCTGGGCTGTGTAAATGATGGCTGATGGGGTCTCTTGAAAGTCTATTTAGCCAGTGTAATGAAGTGCGTCTACCAGGGGAAGAATATGAAGGACAGGCTCTGAGGCTCAGACAGACAGCTAGGTCACCTCACTCAACCTTGTATGGAGAGAAGAGAAGAGATGGACAAGATGATTCAGTTGTAATGACTCCTATTCTCTCTGTCTGCCATGGAGGCGCCTTGAAGGACAACCAGATCAGGTGAACTCACAGCCATTGATAGAATGTCAGTCTCCACCCGGAGGTTGTCTGGCTCGCCCTGTGAAGTCAAGATGTTTGCCTACACTTAGAATTTTTCAATTCTAGCCTGATGCACTCTTGATCACTCAACAATATGGATGGTCCAGGACTGCATTTTACTCCAAATAGATTTTTAAGTAATGTATGAAATGTTTCTGTAGCATTGTAAAGTGTGAAGTATCTGAAACTGACATTGAATGCTTGGCGTAGATTCTCTGACTTGTGCTCCCAGTATTTGATTGAAAGAAACAATTCAAGAAAGATTTCATCATCTACGATGAAGATACATTTATCAGTAAATAACATGCCTTTATCAGTGATGCATTATGCTACATTAAAGAAAAAAAAAATCAACTATAGTTATGCTTTTTTTCGGCATAATAAAATATGTGAATGAAATTGCAGCCCCAGGCAGCTTACTGTGTACTGCCTCTTCTGAAGGCAACTGTTGCATCTTACTTCTTTTTAAAAGGCAAGCTTTTCACCCTGGCTTCAAGTGTGGCAGTTCAGAACAGCTGTAAACACTTCACAGTCTCGACTGATGTCGTCAGACAAACTATAAAAGCGTTCCCCAACCTTTTGGCTTGCTTACTTATTCATTGATAACACAATTGTTCATCAAAACCAGAACTCTTTTCTAACTTCAGTTTTTTATTTAGGCAAAATTATTTCCCAATGATGCACTAACCAGGTTGGCAAAACACTGTAATAGTTGGGTAATGCATGGTCACACATGTTTAATAACAATGAGAAAAGGGTCAGGTTATAATTAGAGTAATTCTATCAGTAATAATGGGGGAATGTCAGTGTAAAACCGTATTAGAGTAATAACCCTGGCATGGGTGATGAGGGGATGTGTTGATGGTAACCGCCAAATCAAGGAAAACCACAGTTTTACCCATGGTTACCAATATATTATTAATAACTTGGTCCTACCAAGCTGTGACCTCTTGCTTTTTCTTTTCTTTGTTTCTTTTTTTCTTTCCCACATGTTCTAGTCTCAAACATAAAGTGAATTGTGTTTGGGTGAGATTTTAATCAGAACCCCAAAGGCCAGTCATCCAACCACAAGAAGAGCACATGCACTGGTCACATGTATCCTTCTCATTAAAAAACAGATGTCCCATGATAGACACAAACACATAGTCTCTGTTTTTAGGTTGTCAAGTGACGGACTGCAGTGTATCCCCCATGACCCCAGACTTCAATCTTCTTCTTCTTCTTCTTCTTCTTCTTCTTCTTCTTCTTCTTCCTGTGTCTATGATCTTGTGCCAGGCCTGGGATTGGGATGTAGAGGGATGATTTTTAAGGAAATGGACAGAAGGCTAGAGTGACAGGCACCAGAAAAGTTTTTTGATAAGCTATTGAGGTCACCAAATGAGGAAAGTAGAGCAAAACCATGGTGATTACATCTTGAAAGTCCATGGGATTCTTTTGGGATAGCTGAATCTGTTTAAGAAAATGCATGTGCTAAAAACAACAGTGAAAACGGTGGCTGTGCTCTGTGATGATTTAAAGCAATGGGAAGGTCTTTGCTTTGACTGGACAAACGGTTCAGCATGTTTCATCCAACTGTGACAAAGGAGTCGCTTTATTCCAGGTTGACAATTTTATTTTTAGCCATGCTAGTGGCATCGGTCTATAGGGATGACAATGTCCATGACTTTGGTCCAAACTGAAATATCTCAACAACAATCAGATGGATTGCCCTAAATACGTGATACAGACATTCAAGGTCCCCAGAAGCTAAATCCCACTGACTTTGTTGATTCCCTGACTTCAACTCTAGTTCCACCAGCAGAATACCAGCATTTTTTTTTTGTGTGTGTTTTGTTTTAAGTTAATTATTTCAACAGCTATTAGATGAATTGCAATGGAATTTAGTACGCTCACTCATGTTCCCCAGAGGATAAACTCCACTGTTGTTAGTGATCCTCAGACTTTTCCTCTGACAACAGCAGGTCAAAACGTTCTCTTATCCTGTGGAATATATAGAGAGAATTTGTACAAACATCCAGGGGTCCAGATGATGGATGCCAATGACTTTGGTGATCTGCTAACTTTTCAACAAGGGCCACCATGAGGTCTATTTGCACCAAAATCTGCAACAAATAACTTTCCATTTGGTCTAAATTTGAAGTTGTCATTTTACTCCAAATACATTTTTAAGTTATGTATGAAATGTTTCTGTAGCATTGTAAAGTGTGAAGTATCTGAAACTGACACTGAATGCTTGGGGTAGATTCTCTGACTTGTGCTCCCGGTAAATAACATGCCTTTATCAGTGATGCATTATGCTACATTAAAGAAGAAAAAAATCAACTATAGTTGTGCTTTTTTTCGTCATAATAAAATATGTGAATGAAATTGCAGCCCCAGGCAGCTTACTGTGTACTGCCTCTTCTGAAGGCAACTGTTGCATCTTACTTCTTTTTAAAAGGCAAGCTTTTCACCCTGGCTTCAAGTGTGGCATTTTTTTGTGTGTGTGTGTTTTGTTTAGTTAATTATTTCAACAGCTATTAGATAAATTGCATTGGAATTTAGTACGCTCACTCATGTTCCCCAGAGGATAAACTCCACTGTTGTTAGTGATCCTCAGACTTTTCCTCTGACACCAGCAGGTCAAAACTTTCTCTTATTCTGTGGAATATATAGAGAGAATTTGTACAAACATCCAGGGGTCCAGATGATGGATGCCAATGACTTTGGTGATCTGCTAACTTTTCAACAAGGGCCACCATGAGGTCTATTTGCACCAAAATCTGCAACAAATAACTTTCCATTTGGTCTAAATTTGAAGTTGTCATTTTACTCCAAATACATTTTTAAGTTATGTATGAAATGTTTCTGTAGCATTGTAAAGTGTGAAGTATCTGAAACTGACACTGAATGCTTGGGGTAGATTCTCTGACTTGTGCTCCCGGTAAATAACATGCCTTTATCAGTGATGCATTATGCTACATTAAAGAAGAAAAAAATCAACTATAGTTGTGCTTTTTTTCGTCATAATAAAATATGTGAATGAAATTGCAGCCCCAGGCAGCTTACTGTGTACTGCCTCTTCTGAAGGCAACTGTTGCATCTTACTTCTTTTTAAAAGGCAAGCTTTTCACCCTGGCTTCAAGTGTGGCATTTTTTTTGTGTGTGTGTTTTGTTTAAAGTTAATTATTTCAACAGCTATTAGATGAATTGCAATGTGATTTAGTACGCTCACTCATGTTCCCCAGAGGATAAACTCCACTGTTGTTAGTGATCCTCAGACTTTTCCTCTGACACCAGCAGGTCAAAACTTTCTCTTATCCTGTGGAATATATAGAAAGACAAACAAACATCCAGGGGTCCAGATGATGGATGCCAATGACTTTGGTGATCCGCTAACTTTTCAACAAGGGCCATCATGAGGTCTATTTGCACAAACATCTGCAACAAATAACTTTCCATTTGGTCTAAATTTGAAGTTGTCCAATACTTTGGTTTGGTTTCTGACAAAATATTTGAGAAACCCATCAACCTCAGCTGTGCTATTTAATGTTAATTAGCAAATGTTAACATGAGATGGAAGACATATCTACTTGGCATATATTCTAGCATTCTCCTTTTGAACATGTTAACATGCTGTCTCATGTACAGCCTTGCAGAACTGCTCGCTAGCCTGGCTGTAGGCGTCTTGTTCACTGATCAGTGACATGATATTATGAGATCACGACAAAACACACATTAGAGAATTTCAATGACACTGTTTATTTATCACCACTTGACCTGTGTGTGTGTGTGTGTGTGTGTGTCTGTGTGTGTGTGTGTGTGTGTGGGTGTGTGTGTGTGCATATGTGTGTGTATATTTGCAATACTTTACGCCTCTCCAAGTATTGCATGTTTATGTCCACATTTATCTGTGTATGTCTCTCATGTATGATTGTAAAACCTTTGATATCTAGCTCGATTGTGATAGTACCCCTTCCTGTACATGAACACATAGTCTGCTAGTAAAAATTACACAACAGGCCAAAAACAACTCAACTGGTGTCTTCGCTACACACAACAAGGCCCAGCGTCTGTAAACGGTGAAAAGTAACAATCAAATAAGAACATCAACTTAATCCTTGGTTGGTGTGAAGGAGTTTGCTTTTTAGGCTGAAGCACTCCTCCTCCTTTTAATCGATACAAGTCTTGATTTTGTAGCACTTGGTATTATTAGATTGAATGACATTATGAGGTGTAGAAACTAACCAATGGTTACACAGTTTTCAGAAAAAAGTATATTGTATATATATATATATAGTTATATATAGATTTATATTCATTTATAAGCGTTTTAAAATAGCACAGTAAACACTTTGCACACATGATAAAAACCACTGAGTGTGTCTGATTGTTTATGTATAGGCCAATGGCATCAAGGGAACCACATCCTGGTAAAGGGTCATTTCACTTTGTGTGGAGTCAGCTCAGGAAGGAAATAGAGAACTGTTAATCACTAGTTTGGAAATTAGAACATTCATTTGTGAGATTTTACTGATCAACTCAGCATGACGCTTGTTTCGTCTCCTTTCTCTACGCAGTGTGAGAATGTTAAAAAAATCTCCTTCCTGAAGTGGCTAAACCTGAAAGAGGACTGAACCCTATCTCCGGACCGCATGTTCCTGTCTGTAACGGTAAGTTGGAATACATTAGAGTCTGCACACTTTAACCACACAGAAAGAACAACAGAAACGAAAAAGATAAGTTATATAAAGACAGTCAAGTCAAAAAACCGGAGATGCAGAATTTAGAGTACTGCACATCGTCTCTGCTTCTCTCCCTTTCCTTCTTTTTTTTTCTGTGTCATTTTATACCTGTACAACACCTGTTCTCCCTCTCTCTCTCTCACACACACACAAACACACACACACACACACTCTCGCTCTGTCTAATCGTCCCTCTCAGTCTCGCTTTCTCTCTCTCTGTCAGTCTCCTTTGTTCAGCCCCCCCCAACACAGTCTCTGTACAGTTGGCTTAGTGGTGACCATAGAAATAGCTAAAGGGTTCCGTGTGACATTGGTTGAAGTTTGTACAGAAACATCAGTTTTGTTTTGTTTGTTTTTTTGTTTTTTTTTCTTCTTCTTCTTCTTCTTCTTCATGTAAACAGGCACACACAGATCTCTAGAGGCTAACTCCTCAGTCCAAAAAACGACAAAACGAAAAATCAAAATCAAACAAAACACCTCTGTGAGTGAATCGGTTCCTCTTCTTCTTGTTTTATATTCCTCTGTCCGTTTCAGTTCCTCTCTTCTTTTTGCTGATGACTTTATATTTTTCACATGTTGAGTGTTGCGGCCCCGGTCTCAGTCCTGCTGAGAGGAATAAGGCCTTGGATTGCTCCTCAGATATCTAGAGGTTTACAGCTACTCAGTATGTATTTCTCCTCTCCTTCCCTGGTGACCACCGCCAAGGCTTTGTTACAGTTCGCCACCCAAGATAATGAAGCTTAACCAAGGTTGCTGTTGTCCAGGTTGCTGTATGTTTAGTTTTATTTCGCTGTCTCTAGCATCAGTGTAGGTGGTCTAGTACAGAAATTCACGCTGTCTCCGACAGGTCCACATGGAACGAGCTAGCAAATCCTTTTGCGGGCTGAAAAGAGAGAGAACACACTTGTTAAGACAAATGGCACCCTTTCCCTTGAGACTTTTTAGTGACACAACCGGCTCGAAATACCATCTCTTGAAGGATACATGCCACAAAGGACTCTCTCTGAAGTTATTTATAAAGCCTTAAGGGCCGGTTCTCACAGTGTAATGGTAAAACTAATTTAGGAATGGAGTAAAAACATGTCCATCAGTAAAGATTAATGTTCAAAATTCAGTGGCTATGTAACGCATGCATAGAAAATACACAGCACACTAATTGCTTCATTAATTATCTATAAATGGATCATTAAACATTTATAAACCCTTTATCAAGGCAATCCTGGTGATCAGAGCATTGCCGTAGCCAGTAGTAGCATACAGTGCTATTTTTAAAAACTGAACCTGATGCCTGTTGGTTAATACAGCCTCAGCCTCTGGGACTATTCTCATATTTTTTACAGACTGATGAACAACAAAACCTTTGCTGTGGCAGCAGTAGGGTCAATTTATTTCAACAGACCAGGAAGAAATGGTGGAATCGTAAATCAAAAAAAAAAAAGAAAAAAAAGTAAAATGAAATATAATAAAGTTGTGAGTTTTGGACTGAGCGAATGTGGAGTGCATTTATCCTAACCCTGCGAGGCAAACGAGATGAGCAGACGCGCAGGCAGCTTTATTTGGAGCAAAGCAGGCTCTAGCACCTAAAGGCTAAACACAAATTATTTTTTTTTCTCGCAGACCTGATGTGCAAGAGGAAGATTGCTTGGTTGTGTTTGCTAAGTCGCAAACAAGAGGAGGAAAAAAAAATAAAAATAAATAAAAAATAAGCAGGTTACGTTGCCCGTCGTTTACCTGAGAGACAGCCCACAGTCGGCATGCAGTATCATGGAGGATGGTGGTTAACATGGTGGTGACTTGACTGGAAATGACTTCTCTACTGAATGAGTATATCGAATCCATTCTCTACTCTTAGAGCTAATAGAATATTCATGTAATGTGAAGCTTGGAAAGCAATTGAAAGCGGCAAGAAGGGTCCTGCCATCCTTTTCTAAAGATCCTCATTCTGCTTCTTCACAAATGCAAGCTGAATTCATTCCAATGGATATCAATATATTTCATTTATCAAATTAAACTCTCATCGTATTGTAATAGCCCCTCCTTTTTTGCACAAACTTGTGTGCGTGACTTTTCCAACTGAAGAATCTTGACCTCGGGGTTGACAGCCCACCTCACCCACCATTCTTTATGTCAGGTATTGATCCGTAGGCAAACAAGTATAGATACTCGAGACTTCCTTTTCAGAACAAAATGGACTTCAATCCTTGTGAAAAAAAAGCAGAAGCGTGGGTTGTGTGTTTCACCTTTCGAGCTATTCAGTAGGGAAGTCATCATGCTCGAGCAAAAACTCAGTTGCTGAGCAAATGGAAAGAGATGTCCTTCACAGGCATGAGATGATCTACCTTATATTCCCTATCTGTACACTCAAATAATGTCTTCAGTCATACGTAGCATTTAATTGTCGAGGTGTGTGGAGATTCGATCGAAATGAATCCAGTGTACAGTGTACATGTGTTGCTGACCTTTACTTATATGAGCATCAGATTAAAAGAAAAGGCTTGTTGGAGAGAATTTCGAGGGTAAATTTAGAGAAAAGGGGAAAAAATAAAAGAAAGAAAAAGGGGCCACAGCAGTTTAACATGGGTCCAATTTAAATTTTGTTTATTATTTTATAATAAGTCACATGTTTACAAACAGTATTTAGGCTTATGATGAAGGCTAGGTTGAATTTTTCAAAGTGGGTTTTGGAGAAGGGGAGTTAACAGTGATATATCACACTTTACATTCGCCAAACCAAATTATAATTTACAAAGAAAACCAAAACGAAAAAAATACAAAGAAACATAAAGCCGTATTTTAAATAAAAAAAAAAAAAATCCTTCATAATAGAAGAAATAAAAGTTGATGAACAACATTAAAAAGTCCAGATCAGAATCAAGAGGCAGATTCATCGTCCCCTCCTTTAGTATCTGTACTGGACCAGACCAAAGTCATAGGGTCCCAGGGAACTTTCATACTGATACTCACAGAGAAAGGTGGGTTTGTACGGTAGGGTCCCCCTATCATACTCTTTCCTCTCTAGCGTGCTGGAGCTGTACTGCTGCTGTTGCTGATGGAGGTGATGGTGAAGGCTGTGGTGTGACTGTGACCTTTGACCGTCCTTGCCAAAGGTGGAGAATGACCTATCGCTGGACGAAGCGGTGGACGAGGTCATGGTGAGTTGGTCGGAGAGGTTGACAGACGGGGGTACCTCAGTGTCGGGCAGCGTGGCGTCCATGCCGGGTACGTGCAGGTTGCTGCGGTAGTCCGGTCCCTGGCGCCCGTCGGATGGCATGAAGGATGGCATCCAGCAGCGGTCGGAGTGGCCCAGGGCCTTGCACTCCTCCGTGCAGTTGGAGAACAGGTCAGCACCTGCAGACAAGGTACAGATCGAGGGATGGAAAATGGAGGTGCGGTGAAGCAGGGAGAGATGGGTGAAAGGTGGAAATACGGATGGAAGATTACAGAGATATAAGGGATGATGGGTAAAATGGAAACAAACAAACAGAAAACAGAGAAAAGGTAGCGGTATAGATATTTGAAGTGGAAAGTGGAGACAGAGGGGGAGATGGGAGAAAGAGACCAGAAGAGAGCACATAAGTTAGCAATCATTTGCCAATGTCGCGAGCAGAAAAAGTGCAGCAAAAGCTATTCATCAAAGCGACAAGGCCAACATTGATGAAGCGAATTGTTTGTTTTCCTCCTCACCTCATTCATTCCAAATGAAATGTGCAATCAAAGTGATGTGGTGTTGCGAAAACATTTCACCCCCTCTCCACATCAACATCCTCAGACTCACAATTGATTCCCAAACACCAAGAGATAAACTGGGAATCCATATTCCATCACCCTTACACAAAAAACGCACAATTACCTTAAGAAACGCGCCACGAAAACCTACGAAATATTCAGTGTGCGCGAAATCACACTCTAATGTCAATCATCCCTATACAAGCCGACAAAGTGTGTAATTGACACAGGGTGACGTAAAAAAAAAAAAAAAAAAAAAAAAAAAGATTAAATTAAAATCTGAAATGATATAATAGAATAATGCACACACACACGGCCGGCATGAAAGAGGTACCAGTTATGTTAATTACACTCTCTTAGAGAGAATAAAGAGAGCAGGACGAGGGGAAAGAAGAGCGCGAGACACGTTATAAAAGGGAAGAGAAAGGAACCAGAGGCATGAACAGAGTCATCATAGTAATGAGACTCCGCAGCCATTCTCTGCTCGGTGTTCACATTAGATTTTTTGTAGCTGTGCCGGTTTTCCAGCCTAGCCGGGACAATGTGGGGAAGCGTCGGAATGATGGGATCAAAGCAGGAGACGAGCATTTTAGGGTGGGAAGAGGAAAGGAGGATAAATCGGGTTGGGAAAAGATAGAGAAACAAAGAGAGCGGACAAACTATAATCTGTAATTCCCTGAGGCTGAGAGGGCTTCAGATCAAAGGGCCCACTTACACGAATCTATTCTACTGATCCCTCCACCTGATAATGCAACTGTTTCTCTATTACTAGAAGCAGGCATGTGCACACAAACAATGCAATGTAAGCATATACATATCAATAGATATTACTCTACAGAGAAAGATAAGACTATGCAGAGTGTATACACAGAGAGAGAGAGACAAAGGAATAATGTCTCATGGGAGAAGTGGGAGAATACCATATATCACCTTTAATAATTATGAAGATCAATACAAAGCAGACCAGTGCAGTCTGGAAACATAAATAATATTATGTGCCAGATATCAGATGGTAAAGATTTTTTTGTTCCTACTTCAGCTTTAAAGGAAACAAAAACACTCCACTCCGTGTCCTTTCAACCTTCTCCTCCCCTGCATATTAAGACTGAATCTCAAAATATCAGCCTGTCACAGATTATGGATTATCTCAAGGAGCAAGTACGGAGAAAGCGTCACTAGTCATAAAAAAAAACAACAACAACAAAAAAAACGGCAGCATACTTCATCACAGTTTTCACTTTTGTTTTGTTTGTTCTGTCAGATTGGATGCCGCCGCTCTACTGGTCTGTGCATTTCAGACATGTTCGTGCAATGTGACGCTAAGTCTGAGACGAAAACATTGAGAAAAAGCAAACAAGCTGTGTATTGGAAATACTACATTATCATGGTGAAATCATATGAACTTAATGACTAGGCATGGAGGTGAGCCCACCTTTTGAAATCCGTTTTTTTTTTTTTTTGGTTTCAGGTCGATTTTCTTTCTTAAATCTCCCTGAACTGTGTCCTCTTTCTGTCTAGCCACTATAGTTCAGATGAGACAGCAGAGGAGCTGTTTGAAATCGTCGATATGCTCATACAGAATGACTCGCCTTCAGTTATTACTGTGCGCTATAACTTAACGTAACCACAACTAAATATAGAGATATATGTATGACTAAATATAAACCATTCCTTTTTTGCATGAAAACCAGCAGTGGGACAGGAAGTAGGATATATATACATATATATAAATATGTATAAATATATATTTTTTGTGTGCTTGTGTGCATGTGTTTTCCTTCTTGTGTCCCCCTGCTGCTGAAACCAAAAAAATAAACCCTTGAAAATCAGCACAAAAATCCAAGCAGAGCAGCTACTAAATATGAAATCAGCACAAAAATCCAAGCAGAGCAGCTACTAAATATGAAATCAAAACACATTTATATCTATGATTTAATTCATAATAATATTCCAAGTTAACTGCAAATACCATCCAGTTCACATATAAATACCAACCAGTGCATTATTAACAACACGCTCTGTCAACACGTCGTCTCAGAACCACCACTGTGGCTGATTCTATTTTTTGCATATGTGTGCATTGTGTGGATCTAATCGTGTTGCTAATTCAGGCCTCACGGGGAGCGAGACAGGCAACAAAGACTGTGCACTGGCCAGAGAGCCAGAGGAGACATGCTCACAGACAAGGGACGGCGAGGGCCGAACAGACGGGGGGAGTCACAGATTTCACAGACAGAGACAGCAGGCAGGAGAAGCAGCAAGACTGCAGGAACCATAAGGAAGGAGAGAGGAGACCTGGGCAGTCACAGATGGAAAGAGCAGTGGCCAGAAAAAAGACAGGGGGAGACCTGGACCTTGCAGATGGAGCTGGAAGATGGGTTACACAGAGAGGAAGGGGAATTTGATTTAAGCACCAGAAGTGAACAAATCTTCAATTAAACATTAGCTTTTTATGTACTTCAACCCGATCATAGGGAGATGTTTTCAGCATCCATCCAGCCACTCTCTTTCTATACCCTCTTATCTAACTATCCAGGGCCACGTGGGGCTGAAGCATATCTGTTTAATAATGAATAAGAATACATGCAGAGAATGTAAGAAAACTGTGGCTGTCAAATTACGCTTCCAGTTTGATAGAGTTAGTTACATCAACCGAGGATTAACAGCACAATCTTGTTTTCCTGTGGGACGGAAACTGCAGAAACTGAGAGAAACTGCAGAGAAAAAAATAAAAATAAAAAAATGGATTTCAGGGCAAATAGCTGCATATAAGAGCTGACAGCTACTTTCTTTATATTTTATTTGTGTTTGATTCAGCAAGTTTTAAATATGTCTGTTTACCTCTGTCTCATCTGCCTTGGCCCCACAGAATCAGCAGCAGTCAGTGCTTTCGCAGCCAAAAGGATCCGTTTGTTTTTATCACCACCGAACACGTTGGTTACTTTTGTCAATGTCAAGCACTCTACGCTTAGAAGAGAAGCCATGATCGGAGAACAAAGGCAAGCAATTTCCTACAAGAGCGAAGCAACTCCAGATCTGTGTAAATGCTAATTCAAACCCTCCGATGCTCTCCGAGAACTAACATATAAACCATGGTATTTCTGTTAATTCCCACCTTACAGTTAATCTTTAGCCTTTTTAATGGACTTATTGCAAATTAATTTCCTCCTCAGACACACATGAGCGCTGACCTCAGGCCCTTCAATCAAGGATGTGCTGTTGCGCAGATAAAGCAGTTAGTAGCCACGATGCACACGCTTCTAAATCAACCAGTGAATCAGCAGAGGGACTGAAGCACAGGTGCAAAACCAAACACGACTGTGCAGACAGACGCAGACATGCATACAGAAAAAAAAAAAACTGATTAAGAAAGCTCACTTTGTTCCATATTTGTCATATCTCAGTATATCATTTAGCATGCGTATTGTGCTCTGGAGATGATTGGTAAATATAGTCTGGAGCAGTCACTCTTAACCGTACATCAGGCTCGGAGAATCTCTTGTCACATGCACCCAAACTACTCAGGGAATTTTGCCTGCCGGCTCAAAAACATCGACATCAACACACGTGTTTGCAAACACACACACACACATATACCTGCTTAAAAAAATACTGTCTTAACGCGAAGATATGTAAATGTACACGAGTAAACAGACAGAAAGGCCATAACACCGTGTGACACCCAGTGGCTGTTGATTCCCATGAAGCACCTTTTTCTTCCTCGGGCAGGAAGCAAAACAACAACCAAAACAGTGACTGGCAATGACAGGCCCTGCCAGCAGCCCTATCTCTCATCGTGACCTCATCAGGCAGGAAGAACACACACAGCATGCACTCCTGTGTACACACACACACACACACACACACACACAGGCACAGACACAGGGAGAAGTAAACGACGCTACACAATGCAAACATAATCTACTTGCTAATAAGCAATCAGCACTTCTGTTCGTTTTTTTTCCGACTGCTTCTTCTGGGTTTTTTTATTTTTTTATTATTACATCTCTGCGTGTTTCCAAAATCCCACGTTGGTGTGATTTGACTAATTGCGCTGGCTGACATACATCTAGCAACTGGGAGCGGGGAAATGAAGGAAAACAAATCCTGGGAAAACATGGGCCCCGTGTTTGAATTCACTTTGTGTTCTGCTGCTTGCTGCACTCATTCGTCTGTTTGTCTCACCCCTCCCTCTCCTGTCTCTATTAGTCCCTCTGTGTCTCTTTCAGTCTTTCGGTGTCTCTGTCTCTTGTTATTTTCTCCAACATTTAATCCTCTCTGCATCTTCCTCTCTCTTTTTCTCCCTCTTTTCTCCCTCGCTCATAAAAAAGAAGCAAAAAAACCAAAACATAAGAGAAACATAACAAACACTTTTGGTCCCCCAGGTGGAGGGTGTCTTCTATCCATACCTCTGTTTTTCATCTTGTCCTCCACTATTCCGGAGAGAACGCAGACACAAAACGTCAATATTTGGACAGCAGCTCAGGACGGCAGGGGAGTAGCATAGCTTCCTTACACGAGTTGGCCAGAGAGGCTGTGATGAGTAAACCAGAGACCTCCCAAACAGTGCAAGATGCTTCCCGCCATATCCAGTAATGACAGTCAAGTTTCTGAGAGGCAGCTACCATTTTCGATGTTTGTTCCACAGCAACTGGGCTGGGAAGCAGAGCCAAGATGGCCACTTGCCCTAATAGTGTCTGTTTGATTAATATCACCCCTTGGATATTGTTAGAGCAAAGGTTCTGGTTGACCACTTGTTATTGATCTCTGGTTTGTACACTTTTCAACACTTAGTCTTTGAATGCACTGAGCAATAATGCAGCATAAAGCCTTGGCCAGACTACCTAATTCAAGCATGCATACACTGAGACCTCCTCGCTGCATCATTTAGGGGGAATTCTGGGCCATTACAGCTTTCTCATTTTCTTAATTTTAACCATCATCAACCTAAATAAAGGTTAGGCTAGTCACAGTTTGGGATATTAGAGCACACGCATTAGAGCTTTTATGACCTCTCCACTTGGTTATCCAGCTCGCTGCAATAAGAACAGCACACAAATATGAAGCTGCTGCATAGCCAATTTTCCGTGGACGGGGTTGTGGCTTATTTGGAAGGATAACGCCGCCTGAGTACGACAGACCATCAATTTTACATTTCACAGGGAAAGCTTTGCAGTGATGACACGTTTCCTCGTCCAAATAAGTTTGGCTGATGTGAGTTTTCGGTAAAAAAAACACGCATCTGTGTACGGTGTAGTTTAAGTTCTGTATAACATTAGAGAACTGTGTAGTTATAACCACTTGTCACAGATCAGATTCAGAACAGTTGAGCTTGCTTTGAGCATTACCAACAGATAGCTTCACATCATAGTTTGTGTTTTTTAATGGGAGTTCCAGCTTGACTGGAACAGATGTTCACTGACATTAAATCTCCAGGCAGAAAGGATGATATGTGTGTTACTCATGGCCAAACCATGTCTTTTATGACTCCAAGGACTTTGCTGAAATTTCCATTAGTCCTAATGCCTCATGTTCAACTTCAGTAATACATATCCAAGGCCCCTCTCTGGCAAATGAGTACAACTCTCCTTTAGCCAGCTTGAAGTGTGTTCAAATATATTTTGTACTGAAATGAAGATGGCTCGTGTTTCCCTTTCATCCATTTCAGGGTTGCTTTATTTGCTATTCCATTCATTCACAAAGCACAGCCTATTCATACTAAGAAGATATTCATCAAGACACTCAACAAAATGTGTATGGGTAATCATTGCTTTCCATATTCTTAGTGTGGTTTTGATTCATTTCCACGCTGAATTAAATGCACTCCATTCTTCATCTACTTCAGCCAAATTATAAAAAAGGGTGTTTTTTGTTTTTTTTAAATGCTTAGCATGAGACAAGAAAGACACATTGCAGAGATCGAAGTAGTCTATTGAATTAGTTAATCAAATGGATTGATCTTTCCCTTTGTCTCCTTTGACTCTTATTTTTTTTATTGATATTCAACAAGCCAGTCAGCTCAGAAGAAGAGGTGACATCTCCACCTGTTAGAAACTAAATTCAAATTGATTTTTATTTTTTATTTTAATGAGGCGATGTTTTTAGGCAATAGATTTTCACCTTTTCGTGTCACAATGACATACTTTCATTCTGTTTGCTAGTTGGATTTGACGGCTCGAGTGTGAACTTTAAACTGCACATCCTCTGATGTGCAGTTTAGGAAGTGTTCTGGTCTTAGAACATTTGACAGAATTATTATGTCATTCTTTAAGTTGGGTAATATTCCGAGTTTGCTTCTCAGATACAAGGATTTACTGATCTTATTTGTCTTCGCAAGACTGACAACTGAATATCTTTGGGTTTTGAACCATTGGTTGAATAAAACAAGCAAATTAGACAATCCTGGGAAGAATTTTTAACTATTTTCTGACTCTGAAATAATCATCGCAGCCCTGTCTAATAAAATTCTTGACTGCAATACTGGAGATGTTTTCTTAACTGTACGGTTTTCTGTGAAGTGACCTTTTTTTCTCTTTTTCGCGCTATTCCTTTATTATTTCATCACTATGTGTGCACAGTTATTGTCTTTTGTGAGCATTCTTCTTTCCCTTCACATTGAGCAAGGTCTCTTCATTTCTTTCATTATGTGAGCTTTAAAATAAACCTGAGACCTTCTTTACGGTGTCACGGATCACAGACTTATCCCCCAGTTTTGTCAGTATTTAATGCTTTGGAGGACGGTGTTTCAAAACCATGTATGCTAAATTCCTCTGACAGCTCCCTGACATGGGAAACCGCAACACGTTGCCCGCCACTAATTCATAATCAGCCATCTAATACACCGTTGCCACAGTGATTTAATTGTCCCATTTGTCACGGCTGTTGTTCTCCCCAAAACAAACGTCATGATAATGATCATTTCCAGTCTCCCACCCGTCACGCCACCTTCCACAGCTGATCGAAGGTTTCGGAGATGCCACAGTTTTCCGCTGATGAATATTTTATCCTCTCTTATCTGTCACCTTTTTTGTTTTCCTTGCTCACTCTTGCCGTCATCTCCTATTACAGTGATGAGGGAAATAATGAGAAAAACGGTGTCTAATTCGTATCAAACAACCTAAAAAGAACGGAGGGTGTGGGGGTGGTAAAAGGTGTGGTAGTCAATCAATAGTTCTTTGGCTCCTGACGCAGCGGTGCCTCACTCCAGACACGGTGCTCTCAGAAAAGCCATTTGCCCACTTTTTTAAAGGTAGCTGCTGATATCCCAGCCTCACAGGCAGTGTCCCTTTGATTTAAAACCACATCAGGAGACTTATTTTCTAAAGTGTCAGACGAGCGGCCGAGCGGGAAGCTACGGCAGGTGTAGTTGATGATATGCCAACTGGAAATGGTTTTCCCTTGATTTGAAATATTCCGAGGTGCACCAAAAGGGAGAGTGTGCCGCGCGGTCCCGCGAGGAAACCTTGCCTCTAACCCTCCTTTGATAATTGCTATGCAAAGGTTCTAGAAATGAATTACTGATCAGCCGAGTGTTGCGGAGAGCCAACGTGTGGGGGAGACAGAATGAAGGATGAGACCCTGCCACAAACCCTGGAACAGAATGCAAATATGTGTCCTGTCGGCGCATGCTAAACATATGTGTGCATATGCATGTGCACATGGGGATTTGATTGTAAGCAAAAAAAAAATTATATATATATATATATATATATATCTATATATATATCTATATATATATATATATATATATATATTATAATTATAAATAAAATATAATATATGATATATACTATATATAAACATGCATAGTCTATACATAGTTCTGGCTCAGACTTGCTCAGTTTGGCACTTTACCACCTTTATGCAAAACTGAAGAACACGCACACACATCAAACTCTCATAGGTGAGCGCACACAGTAACATGGACAAACATAGCATACAACCCACATGAGAAAAGCTGCAATATCCTCATCCCTGTAATGTTTACACAGTAAAATAAGTCACACATATACATAGAGAGACAAATGAGCAATGAGTATGCCTATACTGAGACAATATACACGTGGCAGCATGCCAAGCTACCAAACTGAATCTCATTTAAGCTTCCCTGAGTACGGTCTCAAAGGAAAGCTCCTTTCCAATACAGACATCATCACCTTGCCTTAGTTTCTCCTGCACAAAACACACACACACACACACAAGTGGATTACATACAGGTATCATGTATACACCCACATATTAATTTAAACAATGGTATACCTTTACACACACACACACACACACACACACACACACGCTCCGTCTAGTTTTCTTGCTTACAGACGTCTGTGAAACTCAAGTCCTTCTTTCCAAAGTACCATTCGTGTGATATTACCTCCCATGGAGTGGTAAGCTGTTCCCTTCTAAATCCAACATGAGGAACAAATGTTGGTTTCCTCGTATGAAATACAAAGTACAGTACCAACTGGGTACACTCCCAGGCCAGTGCCAAATGAGCATGTTCAGAGCCAAATAAAGCTGATGAAACATGTTATCTGTTCATAAATGCGGTTCTGTTACCAGCAAGAAGAAATTCAGTGCAGAAGCCCACATATAGTGAGTTTTAAGATGCAGTGGCAGACCCAGGACATCACCAGATTCCTTACTGAGGTCTGAGGTTAACTGCTAGATGAGTAGATTAAGATGGATATCACATATTCACACAACCTACATCGCTTGTTATCCCTTCTCTTTCCTGTGTGTCTCTATCTCTGTACTCTGTTGAGTACAACTGCAAAAAAGAAGCAGCCAAATACCGCACTGACTGTGCTGTTCTAGATATTCCTGGATCACATTCTGACTGACTATATCTAACTCTAAATGCATGTTCAAACATCCGTGTTAATATTATCTCACAGTGCAATTAAATAAAAATAAAAAAAAGAGTTCACCTTTGGATTTCTTCCAGTTCCACATTTTCAGTCTCACACAGTTTGACCTTTGCAGTCTGTTTCATCAGCGAGGGCATGAAGTGACACTGCGACTGCTGCATATTGGCTTACTAGTTAGGCCTGGTTCATTAATAATGTCAAACACAGTAGAGCCTGATGAGAGCCATTCACTATCCTACAACACCTATCTAATCTGCTCTATTTGTATTCCCAGCACTGATATGATATTTGGCAGTCTCCGGTCTAGACAGGGGTCTTATGCGAGCTGTGTGGAACAATCCCTCAGAAGAAAAGGGCAATTCAATATGAAATGAGATTTTTTTTTTTTTTTTTTTTTTTTTTTTTATTGCTCTACTTTTTGTCTGACTCCACTTTGATCAATAAACAGGTACTAACCTAATAGAATTTTAGAGAGAACAAGGAGTGGCTTATGATAAAACCTAAAGCGTGGTTGAAAAAAAAAACAAAAAAAACACTGTAAAACGCAGAAGAGAAATGTGAGTCAGTGAATAAATTTGAAGTGAGTGTGTGGATGGGGAAATGATCCCCAATCCCAACATTTTACCGGTCGCCTCAACTTCTGCCAAATCTTCAACAATGTGGATAACAAAAACAAAGAAAGCTGCTAATGTGCTTGATCAGCTGAATCTATAACCAACAGTACAATACGCCGACTGATTGAAATGCATCTCATTATATCAATTTAAGCTTCCGTGCCTTTTGCTTTTCATTGAGTGGACCTATTGATTTGTGCCACTGAAGCACTACAGGCCTCACGATGCCTTCGCTGTGAGTCGCTGTCCTTTCAGCACCACTCGGCAAACTGCAGAGGGGTTAGAAATGAGAAAGAGAGAAGGAGGGAAGAGGGTGGGCGACAAGAGGCAGAGGAAGAAAAGAACTCTCCCCCAAATTTGCCTCCCTTTCAGCCGGGTGTGAAATACATTCAACACCTCTGGGGGTCTGTTCATGCCAGCCAGCCAGCCAGCAACACCGGAGCCCAGGCCTTTGCACACTCTCAAATTAAGGAAATTAAAAGTCACTGATCCGCACCAACAATTCAGCATTATCCCACTCGCAATCACAAACACACACACAGTATGGAAACAGATTAGGAGTGTGTGTGTGTGTTTGTGTGTGTGTGTGTGTGTGTGTGTGTGTGTGTGTGTGTAAGCACTGAAATGTGTAATTATGTGATGTGCGGGAGGACTCACCGGCCGAATGACCTCGGTTGGTGGCGTCGTGGTCACTGTCGCCCTGTTCGCTGTCACCGTGACCACTGTCTTTGGAGCTGACGATGTCTGCCTCTTGGAAGGCCGAACTGAGAGAGGAGGACAAGGAAGGGAGAGGGCACACGGGCGGGTCAGAGAGAAGGGAGAAAGAGGTCCAGGTACAAAATTGGGGAAAGGGGGAAGATGAGGGGAGGGGAGGAGGATTAAATGAGGGGCAGAGAGACGGAGAAAGAGGAGGGGGGAATCAGAAATCAACACCGCATTAATACAGTCACGGTGGCCGTCAAGACTCTAAATTGGATGTTACACATGGCATATAATGAAATCCAGCATTAGAGCTTTAATAGGCGCTGCTCTGCCAGATATGGGACTGATGCCAAATTGAATATGAACGTTATGGACAAGTTGGGAACCATGTAGCCTCTCAAAACCACAATTAACGATGCGGAATATACAGGATCTACACTGATGGGTGTACTATTCAATTTTATTGATATGTGAATAGGCCGTGGCTCCGTGAGACCTATTGGATGTTATAGGTCCTCTGATGGAGGATGGTACAGTATGTGGCTCACTTGGTTTGCACACTGGTAATAATACAGTGTGTGTGTGTGTGTGTGTGTGTGTGTGTGTGTGTGTGTGTGTGTTGCACTACCTGTTGACACGTCTGGGTCTGTCCACCAGATAGCTGAGTTCTGCTCGTTGGTGTTTTGTCTGGAGAAAACGCACAGAAACACAAATTCCATCACTTTTACTGGCAGATACACACATCAATGCATACATGAGGAGGAGGAGGAGGAGGAGGTGCAGATTAGATGAGAGCAATAGAACTGACCACATACGCATGTCAACGTGTAATTGTGTTAGAAGGAGCGGTTGCGCCGACGGTGCGGCGCATCCACTTGGCGAGTGAGTGGGCGAGAAGAGACGGGAGCAGGGGGGAGAGGGGGGAGTGGGTTAGGGAGGCGATTGAATGCGTAAATGATTGAGCCGCCCGTTGCTGAAACTGAACAACCTTTGTTCACGGTGCTGCCGTGCTGGCTCGTGCGCGGAATACTTAACGCGCAGCAAAGGCAAGGCTGTGACTGGCTTTCTGGCTCCACTCCAGTCACACCGCAATCAACAAAAAAGCCCCAACTCCACAGCTCCCCTGAGCAGAACGCACAGACTGAACACAAAACAGGGCCGTCAAGTAACTCGTCTCCTTCTTTTATTTTGGTTATGTTCCATAATCTAATAAGAATATATCAAGTTAAATGTTCTGGGCTTCAGGGTGGCCAATTAAAGACGCCTGCTGATGTAGCCAAACTATCTTCAACGCACAGATAGGCTCTCTTTCTGATTAATTTGAGGTTTTTATGTTTCTCCTCCAGAATTTTACATCATTTGGACTCTTTATTATAAAAGCCTTGCCATACATATAATATACACATATTACCCAAATATTCACACTCTGGTCACATTTTGAACAATAAAAATGCTTATCCAAGCGTGCGCGCTTGTGCCATAATGAGTCAAATTAAGCCAAGCTCACCAAACATGAAATAAACACATACAGTCCAAATAAATATCCCCTCCATCTTTGTGATCTGACTGGAAAATGATGAACTTTAAACCCAAAGTCAAAATCTGTCACACTGAGCCGATTGCGCACGATTTAAAGGTTGATGTGACAGCAGTCCATTGCGAATAAAAACTAAAAGGCCACATGAGATTTTAACAATTGACGTGTCCAATCACCATTACGCATGACAATGATTAAAGGCCACAGAGCAGAACAGCCAAGTCAATAAACTCATACCACTTCTATCCTCCCGGAGACTTTTTTGCTGCGCGTGACCTGAATGCAGACATAACACACTTTGACATGAAGCAGTCACAGCTGCTGATTTCTAGAGAATCTTTAAAATGAGGTTAACCCTTTAAATCACGGTTTGAGGACTTGTGATGGGGAGTTCAGTGGAGCCCTGGGCGACAAAAGCTGATTCGGGTTTCTCTTACCTCATTAGAGAGAATACTGCCATTGGATATGATGTCCGGTTGTTGGTCACTGTAACCCGTGACTATGGCGCCGCAGGGGTTGGTGTGATCCGTGTCAGTGCTGCGGGACGGGCTGCACGGTTTGAGGAACATCAGATCCGTTTTGGCGGACTCAGGTGTCAGACACACCTGGTAGCAATAGGAGTTCTGATTCTGGTGGTGGTGGGAGCCGAAGCCCCCTCCCACGCCGCCCACACCAGACTCCTCTACGGGCACCTGCCCCACGGGCCCGACCCCTGTCGTGACGTTGGTGCTCTGAACGAGCATGATGTCGGATTTACTCAACTTCTTCTGTTTCCGGCCGCGAGCCTGCCTGCTACAGCACGAGCCGCAGCACAGACAGCAGTCACCGGCCAGCAGGCACGTGTACAGGTTGAGCTTCTTGTCCTTTTGGCAGCGCACGGCCAGCACGATCATAGCCAGGAGGAAGATGAAGGACACGGAGCCCAGGGCGATGATGAGAATGAGGGTGAGGTCAAGGGAGGTCTCCTTTGCCTTGGAGGACGAGCCGCGATCTCCGCTGCGGCCTTCAACCACACTGTCCACTAACATTACACTCACACTCGCCGATGAGGAGAGAGGGGGCTGCCCGTGGTCCCTCACTTCGATCAGCAGGTCGTAGTAGCCCTGCGGGTCCCGCTTGGGTGAGATCCGGCGTGCTGTCCTCAGCTCCCCCGTCCTCCAGTCCATGCGGAACATCCCCATCTCATTACCCCGCAGGATGCTGTAGGACAGCCGTGCGTTCTCGCCATCGTCCGCATCCATGGCCACAATGCGCGTCACCAGGTAGCCGGGCTCCGCAGAGCGCGGCAGGTGCTCTTTGGCTGTGCCGTTTTTCCCGATTGGGGCTATTACAGTGGGTGCGTTGTCATTTTGGTCAACTATGATCACATTTACAGTGGCATTTGAGAAGAGCTCGGCAGCACCAGCGTCTTTCGCCTGGACCATGAAGCTAAACTCCTTCAGCTGCTCGTAATCAAAAGAGCGCAGCGCGTAAAGGTAGCCGGTGTCCTGGTTTATGGACACATACGTGTCCACAGACATGCCCTGTATGTCACACTCCAATATGGAGTAAGTAATGAGAGCGTTCTGTCCTATGTCAGGGTCCAGAGCGCTCACAGCGTGAATGAAAGCACCGGGCACATTGTTCTCAGTCACATACACATCATAAACCGCCTGCGTAAAACGGGGCGCATTGTCGTTCTCGTCGGAGACGTGCACTTTAATGGACTTGCTGGTGGCGAGCGATGGCTGACCCTTATCTTTGGCCACCACGGTGATGGTGTATGAATCTGTGTTCTCTCTGTCTAACGGTCCGTCCGTCACGATTGTGTAGTAGTTCTTAAAAGATGATTTCAGCTTGAAAGGAACGTCTCCTAATATCTCGCAGCTCATCTGTCCATTATCACCAGAGTCCCGGTCCGAGACGCTGAAAAGTGCGATCACTGTGCCTGGGGCGTCCTGCTCGCTTACGGATTCAGTCACAGTGCTGAAACCGATCTCCGGTGTGTTGTCGTTCACATCCACGAGTTTGACCAAGACTTTGCAGTGCGCGGGGACAGCGTTAGCTCCAAGATCTTTAGCCTGGACGTAAATCTGATGCGTGCTGCTCTCTTCATAGTCCACCTCACCCGCCACCTCTATCCTACCTGTTCTGGCATCAATATTGAATAAGTCCTTTATCCGAGGCGCGTTGTGGTTGCTGAAAGAATAAACTATTTCCCCGTTTTGCCCCTCGTCAACATCCGTGGCGTTGAGTTGGATGACCAGAGTGCCCACGGGAGAGTTCTCCCGCAGGTTAACCGAGTACACAGTCTGATCAAAGGTGGGCGCGTTATCGTTAGAGTCCAGAACTTTGACGACCAGGAGAGCCGTCCCGGTCCGCTGCGGGATGCCCCCATCCACAGCCGTCAGCACATAGCGGTGCACCGCCTGCTGCTCCCTGTCCAGCGACTTCTCCAGCACCAGCTCTGCGAACTTGTTCCCGTCGCTCTGTGTCTGCACGTCAAGGTAAAAATAGTTATTATTCGTTATGGCATATGTGCTGAGCGCGTTCGTGCCCACGTCAGGATCGAAGGCATTCTCCACCGGGAAACGGGTCCCGGGGATGGCGCTCTCCGATATCTCCACGGAAATGTCTGTCTCGGGGAAGCTGGGTGGATTGTCATTGATATCCATCACCTCGATCTCCACGCGAAAGAGCTCCAGCGGGTTCTCCAGAAACACCTCCAGGTGCAATAGGCACGGGATGGTCTGCTTACAGATTTCTTCCCGGTCAATTTTCTCCTTCACCACGAGCGCGCCGTTCTCTAAGTTCACCTCCAGATAAGGTGTTCGTGAGCTTGGCACCGTCTGAAAGCGACGAGCGGAAAGTTTGGTAATGTCCAGCCCCAAATCCTCTGCAATATTCCCAACCACAGAGCCAGGCTCCTGCTCCTCTGGCACGGAGTAGTGTAGCTGAGAGACAGCTCCATCCAGGATGGAGAGTAGGAATATGAACCAAATCATCTCCTCTCCCTCTCACAAAGTGCACTTCAAGACGAAACAAACAAACAAATGATAAAAAAAAGTGTTATTCCTTTTTCTTACAATAAATGAGCATGTCCCTTTTGCTCTGTCCGTAAAAAGGCAGTGAAATAAACAGCAACAAAGCTGTCCGATTCTGAAATTCCTCTCCTGTGCCTCGGGTCAGTGGAACATTGTGTCGTTTCAGCTGTGAGAAGCACAGCCATTTGATCCGAGCTTCTCTGTTTTAATCAATTCTGCACCGGTCTGTGAGTTTTGGCGTCAGCGCAAACATTGCAGGCTGGAGCCAGGACGCATAGCCAACACTCCCTGTGCACAGAACAGACTGCCCCTTCTTCACATAAAGTCACACAACAACATGGCAAAATTCCACACGAGCAAGAAAAAGAAAAGAAACCAAAAAAAACTCCTATTTACGCACCGACGACACCGGTAACGAATGCAACTTCTAAATAAAGCCCGGAGAATAAACAGGACTTTCTCTCTTTCCTTCTCTCTCCCTCTCTCTCTGTGAGGATGTAATCACTGCGCCTAAGCGCTCAAAGCGGATGATGTTCTCAGCTCGGCTTCTGTAAGGCGAGTGTGAGCAGCGGGGTTGGTTTTGCGCACAGCTCCTTTCCCCACCAGCCAATGGTATTCTCAAACACCGGGTGTAATGGCACCTGATTGGGGCTCCGCGACGCCAGCCAGAGAACACATCGGGCCCTCATAACAAAACCAGTTAAGTTCCGCTGCGCTCCCTCTCCTCTCCTCTTCTCTCTCGCTCTCTCCTCCAGGCCCGGCCTCAGTTGTAGCAGGGAAATTAAATGTTTTACACATCCAGTGAATTAAGAAAGTCGAATAATGGCGGGTGACAGTTGGAATCGGAGTGGCTGTGTGCAGATAATGTTGCAGCTGCCATGCTGGTGTTTCAGAAATACAATATTCTGCAAAAAAAGCATTTATTTATGATGATCATGGATAGGTGTTTTTTTTTTGTTTCCCCCTTTCCTCCACAGTGTGACAAATTGCTCTCAACTTGCTAAATGAAGAAGCGTGACCCTCACGAGGTTGCCCTTGACGCAATTATTTTAACAGTTTGGCATTAAAGCAGCGCTCTGATATCAGTGCGTGAGTCAGACTGGAGCAAGGATGCCCACAGCCAAAGACCACCATGTAAAGAGCCTGCGCAAGTAAAGACTAGTGACGCAATACCCCATGGTGCCATGGCCATTCTCTCTCTCTCTCTCTCTCTCTCTCTCTCTCTCTCTCTCTCTCTCTCTCTCTCTCTCTCTGATGAATCTAGGCACAATAGGGGAAGGAGAAAAAAAATACAACATTTTGAATAAAGTAATATCTCCACTGTTTGTAAGTGAGCATCAGTATGATAGGTTCAATCAGAGCAGGATCACACATGAGTTACTTTAATTCAGTGTAACGAAGCGTCATACTTTAGTCCTACCGTGTTGCTAATAGCCTGGAGCCTATTAGTTCCCCTATCTTCCCATTCTGATCATTTACCCCCTCACATGCTGCCCTTAACTGGAATTCAGTTGCATCATGTGCTAATTTAATTCATAAAGTATGAATATGCAAATGTGAGAGTTGAGAGAGGAGACGCAAATAGTGGGGGTCTAACTACTTGCACATTTGGAGGATGATGACAAAACGATGAAAAAGAGCGTAATTGGAGATAATTAGCATAAGTCTCTAATTCCAAATGTAATAGACGGAGCGCAACAATATCGGCCGTAATGCAAAGCGACGTGCCCATTGTGCAGTGGATTAAACAGCGAGTGATTCGCGTTTCTGCATCTCGCCATGCAAGTCAGGAGAAACAAAGAGGAGACGTTAGATGAATTTCCAGCCATGTCTGAGCCGGAGCTGTGTGACTGAATCGAGCTGACACTGGAGTCGGATCTCCGAGCAGAGCGCACAATACCTCCCCTCTCTCTCCCTCTCCGTCTCCCTCTCTGTTAGGGTGTTACAGAGACCAACGTCGCCCCCTCGCGTCTGCCCGCTCTCTTTTTAAATTTCCTGGAAATGAAGATGGGGGGCACAAAGAAGAAATACCAGGAATAACAGAGCATATTAAAGTACTAAGCTTTCTTAGTATTCTTTACATACGCAAAGTGCATTGGATTCGTTTTTCTACCCGTGCCCTGCATTCCCTCTGCATGCTTCTTCCACCACTTTCAAGACAAGCCAGCATGACATGTCAGAAATAAAACATGAACATGCATAAAAATGTATAAAATGTATCCAAAAGCTATAAATATACTAGAATAATACCAATCAAAACACATTCTTATTTTTTAATATATATATTGCATGTATATTTTACTAAACATTATTTCATTTCTATTGTCATATTGTTTTCCTTTTGAAGTGTTTCCATTATATGTAGAAGCACTACATTCACTTCCAGTAATTGAAAATGTGAAGGTATTTTCAATCCGGAAAGCAAAAGTACTTACTTACTGCATGAACGCATAAGTTACATTTTACTCTTGTAGTTAGTTGAGATGGACATACAGCTTTTATACATTTTAAAAGCTGAACATATCTTTTCTATATATGGGTAGGTAACAAGTACAAAAAAAAAAGCGGTATATAGTGTGCAATAAAATTAAAGTCATCTCGTAAAGTACATGAAAAATGCACTTGAGTGCAGTACTTGAGTAATTGTAGCTTAGAAATCTGCCTTTTATTCCTTCAATGGTCAGGGCCAGTGCCAGGATTGTAGAAATTCATGAAATCGTCTTACTCACCTGAGAAATATGTGACTAGACACAAAAACCTCATTCTTTTTTTTCTTTTTTACAACTATTTTCATTAAGCTGTTATATTGTGTAAATGTTATCTCCCAAAGTAATGGTCTAAATGCTGCTTTAAAGAATTCATCACACTGTCAAGATTATAGTCTTGGTGAAGAAATACTAACTTTCTTTATTTCCTTAATTTAAATGTAACCTTTAAGGTTGTTTTTTTTTTTTTCCAAATTCACAACATACTGACTCTAAAATCACAATCAGCCCACTATGTGTACATGTTGTGTAACTGTACAATGTAAACTCCTGCTTAGATTGTTACAACCACTAAATTCTCAGATACAGTACAGATAGTGTGCCTATTTTTTTGTTTAGTGATGGTAGCTACAGCCTTACCTATGACAGTGATTTATTTTTCTTTGTGTGTACACCTGAACACTACTGACCTGTTTAAAGGAAGTCGGACTGTGGTATTGACTGAGCTTGCACACTGTTAAGCGTATAGCTAAACCACTCATGCTTGTTATTCTCAATCTGTTACAGATGAATACATTCACAGTGACTACAAACTTCAGGAGATGTTGACTTTGAGCGTGAGCCGCTTAACCTCTCAATTCAGTTCATCAGAACTGTGTTTGTGTTCCAGTACTCAACCTTTATTTGTGATGTACATGTGGTTATAACTCAGCTTCCCATGCCGACAGGTGTTGACTAGACCTTTAGTCAGATTGCTCGTTTGTGCAGCTATGCTGGATATTACATGAAGTCACCAAACTCTTTGTACAAACAGCCCCCTTTTTTTCCACAGCAGACATTTTGAGTTGTAAGAATAGGAAAAAACACAGGTGTTACTAATAACATTATAGCTCAATAACAGTGTGACAGGGAGGCATGACTGTGGAAACCCTTAATTGTATCATTTACACCTGTGACATGTCAAAATGGTTTCTGTGAAGAAGAAAAAAAGACTATAGAAATAATAAAGGTGTAATATTTCTGAGAGGTCATTAAATCAAACAAAACATATAAAGACTTCTGTGTTTGGGTGTGCAGGGATTTTTTTAGACTTTAAGTTCTTAGTTATATAAAAGATATGCAAAAAGGGATCACTGAAACAGGCACTAGCAAATATCCAACTGTAGTCGTGTCATATTGTTAATTTATTCTTGAATCACAATGAAAGCGAGAGTTTGGCATTTTGAGAAATATCCCTATTTGCTTACTTTCCAAGAGTTAGATGAGAAGATTGATGCCGCTCTCAAATTTCAGCTAAAACACTGCCAGAAGCTGGTTAGCTTAGCTTAATTAGCATAAAAGCAGTGACAGGGGGCAGCTAGTCTGGCTTTGTCCTCAGGCAAACACAGCTCTGCCAATCAACACATATTAAAGCATGTTGCAAAGTTTCTAGCATGAAATCACATGTTAAAGCAACACTGTGTAACTTTTCTAGCATAAAATAACAGATTTAATATCATCTTGATGCAATACTGACATATAATTAATTGAATGCTGTCTCTGTCAGTAAAGTAAACTACAGTCGTCCCTCGCTATATCGCGGTTCACTTTTCGCGGACTCGCTGTTTCCCGGATTTTTTTAGTGTAATTTTGCATGCTTTTTTTACAGCGTACTGTACAGTATGAACACGCATTGTGTTTAAAGAATTCATCACACTGTCAAGATTATAGTCTTGGTGAAGAAATACTAACTTTCTTTATTTCCTTAATTTAAATGTAACCTTTAAGGTTGTTGTTTTTTTTTCACGCATTGTGTTCTGCATCCTGATTGGCTAAGGGAGTACTGTACAAAATGCGAGTAAAAAGGTGTATAAAAGTGTGTGGTTAGGGGTTTTACGGCCTTAACATGTATAATAACTGTAAAACTTACTTCGCGGATTTTGTTTATTGCAGGTTATTTTTAGAACGTATCCCCCGCAATAAACGAGGGACTGTACTGCAAACTATGGCTGCTGTTAGGCAATGTCATCTAAAGTTAGCTTAGTTTGTTAGCCAGGCTACCTGGACTTTAAGCTCAAAGCCGTGGAGTGTTAATGTTTGTACCATAGGTGTTGTGGACCATTAGGCGTGGGGTGTGGGCAAATGCTGATGGAGAGCAGAGCCAGTGTCGTGCCAGAACAGGAGCTGGGTGAGCGAGCAATGTAACCAGGCTTAGCAGCCTCTATGGACATAATGACCCGGGAGAAGAGACTGAAGAGGACGTTGGCAGAGGACGATAAGAAGAAAAAAAGAGTGACTGAGCAAGAGGCTGCCAGACAAGAGTAAATCTTGGACTGACTTTTAGATGTTGGAGAGAGCTTCTTGGAATAAAAGGCTGAAAGAGAGACGTCGAGCTGGGCTTCTTGCAGTTGGACTAGTCAGTTATATTAGCTGGCTGCTATGTCTTGTGTTGATGCACTTGCTTGCAAAGTAGTCAACTTTCTAGTTTTTCATCATAAGTAATTATATGTAATTATAATAAATAGACAGGGTTACATTAATGACTGTGAAATGTTGCTCGCAACTTTTCATAGCAGGAAAAACACACATGAAACTAATTTAATTAACGATAGCTGTGTTTCATCAGATGTCTCGGTAAGCATGGATAGTGTGACAGCGCCCTGAAAACTAGCTCATCTAAACTGTATGCAGTTGTTTCTGTTGTTCTTAATTACTCCTTTGTTTTTGCCGTAATTACAAGCCAAAATGTCTGCTGTGAAAAAGGTTTGTTAGTGAGCTTTACAGGTGGTCGTAGGCAGAATGTTTTATGTTTGGACAGAGCTGTCTCCCCCTCCTCCAGTCTTTCTGCTAATCTAAATTGCTGGCTGCTGGCTGAAGCTTCATATATAACCCACAGACATGAGAGTGGTACCAATTTTGGCAAGTGTATTTCCCCAAATCTGAAATTATTCCCTTAAAGGGCCCTTACATTAATGCAATATTACTTTCCATGATGAATCTACACTCTATAAATTCAAATTAGCATAAAAAAAATATACTCCACACAAAGATTTTGGTTAACTGCATTTGGCTTCAGTCCTGGTTGTTTTCTCATGGGCAAGAACAACATCAGTGGTCATTCTCCTTTCACTGTTGGCACATTTATAATTTAGTGGCTTCAAAATGACAAATGGAGTATAATTTTTGACAAATGATATCATAACCGGCCATGATGTGAGGGGGTAACAGACTAAGGCCTGGTCTGTAGGTAAAAGCTCAGCAGGCCATTAAAATTTCATAATATGAACAAAAAGGCAATTAAGATATCATTAAGGGGTTTAGCACCCCAAGGATATACCTCAAGCCTGTAATAGTGCCCTTCAATATGCCTGTACTCAGCCACCGCTTAAAAACTGCACTTGAGAGACCGCAATAGAACTGAGTTGTGGTCCAATGACAAACTAGTAAATGGGAGGTATACTCCCTTTTAACATGTCAACAGGAGTCTCTGTTGTTTGGATTTAAGCATGCAATCACTACTCAGGAAAATTAGTAGAAGCTTGGTTTAAATGCACTCTTGGTGATCAGTACAGACAAACAAGAACCTTGTTAATTTCTGTGATGTTAACTCATTGGCTTACTGAAGCCCAGGGGTCGTAAATGCCTGGGAAACAGAAAAGAGAACAGAATAGGTCAATAAACAAACGATACAAATGTGGACACTAGAGTAAGTCCCTCTGATTGTTGCAATAATCAAGGCTGAGAAGAAAACTAATCCATACTCAGCAAATACAATTTGCTGTTAATAACTGTCCCAATCCCCTCGATTCAGGCCTGTAAAGAGAAAATGTACAAACAGTGGGAATACAGTTGTTTTATTAAAAGCACAATATTCGCTCTTTAACTCCAGTGAGTGTGAGCCGCCTCATTTGTACCATTTGGGCTCCTATAATTGCTTCAGCCCAGAATGTACAGTGGGCTGTGAGCCGGATGAGACCATGTACAAAATGGATGGCTGTGCCCTCAGCCCAAAGTGACTGTGTGTGTGATCAGTGTCTGTCCCAGACAGCTGCAGGGTGACTCCCTGCCCTGATGGCCATTACTCAGTCTGATGGATGGAGGGGTAGCGGAGGGAGTTGTGGGGAGAAAAAGCAAGGGGTGGTAAGAAGGAAGGAGGAAAAGATGGGGCTCAAAGGAAGCAGTGGACAGTAGATTAGGGCAGGATGAGCGAGAGAGCGTGAGGGAACACTGGTATGGATGGAGGAACAGGGCACTCAGGAGGTTGAGGTGTTAACGTAAGATGAGGGGAGGTGAAGAAATGGGGGTGGAGAGATGGCAATCTGGGATCTGAGCATGACAGAAGTGAATGGTGTTGATAAAAAATAGAGAAGGAGGAGGAAGAGGGAGAGGAGAAGAAGATGAAGCTGATGCTACTTTAGGTAATTGGTTTATTTTCACAGAGAGAATCCGTCACCATTTCTGTAAATATATCAGCAGCTGTAGCGAGATCATTTCCAACTCTCGCATCGTGGCGGGATGCTAAAAAAACATTTTTAAAAAAACAAACCATAAAGAAAGCCGTTGCTTTAAAGCAATGGAAAAAACAAGCTATATACTATATGAACAAGCATAAAACAGAGCAAGCAAGTGCATGCACACACTGAATAAAACAAGTGCAAGCAGTGAGTTACGATGTAAAGCACAATTTTTAGGACCATGAAGTCCAAAAGTGTTATTTACCAAAAACATCACTGAATGAAACAACACACATAAAAAACAAAACTCAGAGGAAAGTCGGAATTTACTTCATTAGCTCCTGCCTCGCTTCTGAGAAGCTCACAAGCCACATCACACATACGGCTCTGTAACAATGTAACAACAGTTGCGCACCAGCCTGTTCTTTAGTTTTTGACAGCAGCCAGTATTTAGAGTTTGCAGCCCATATATTGGCACTTGAGTTAGCAATATCAGACGGTCTATTTTCAAATCTCATGTCTTTTGGTGGAAGTGAACCTTTTTGAAATCACAGGGAAGTCGTAAAGTAGCAATCATTGATTTTTTTCAGCAGCAGGAAAGGCTGTAAATACACCATTGTCATATTCTAACCATATAAAGTGCTCGCAAACATTTGCTTATTTACACATTCAACAGATATGAAACATTAGCAGTGATTTGCATCACGCCATCTGGTGAATGTAAATCCAGTTTTCCCTCACTTTTAGCTGTCTCGATTCATCCACATCAACTCTTGGGGGGATTGTCTGTCTCTTTAGCTGCTAAATGTTTCGCTATATTCACCAGATAGTTGTTAACTTAGTCTGTCTCCTCTTCACCATAGGTGGCTCATCAGAGATTTTCCGCTGGAAACAGCTGCCTGCTGGGACTGGAAACAAGTGGATGAGAGCAATGAGATGAGAAAAAAAAACAAAAAACTTTAAAGTTGCAGGCCGTTAAACCAAAACAGTGACCTGAAAGAGAATAAAACGCTTCATGGAGCCGAGAAGGACGGCAGGGTTAGGTGATAATTATCTGCAGGTTCACCCCTAAAAGTGCTTTCTCTTTACAGTCAGTATTTGATCTACTGATATTGATTAGCCTAGCTTTAAATCTGCTCGTGTGATTGGTACATCTATTTTGCCATTTATTTGTGATGAACTCAATGCAAATAGGTTTTATTTTCCATATAAAGAGAGCAGCGGATGTCTAGCAAAGAAGCAATACAACACCAAGAATAAATGATGGCAGTCGCGATCGTGATGATAATGATGATGACGGTTTTAACAGATTAGCAGTTGATGACACGGATAAATGGACACAACACCTCA
This sequence comes from Larimichthys crocea, assembly GCF_000972845.2. Classification (NCBI taxonomy): domain Eukaryota; kingdom Metazoa; phylum Chordata; class Actinopteri; family Sciaenidae; genus Larimichthys; species Larimichthys crocea. Next base: position 38,368,783 of record NC_040020.1, read on the forward strand.
TGTGCCACGCTAATGATGATGACAACGGAGAATATGGCGGAGGAAAGAAAAGATCGCAATAAACGAGCAATATCTTATTATAATACTAATGCCATTATATAACAGCAGGGAAATGTATTTGTATACAATCACCATCTCCCAGTGGCATACCATCCACAAACTCATCCATAGACTGTCAAAGCCATAGAGCATGAGCTGTGCTGAGTAAAACACTTCTTCTCAGCCATGTGATGTTAATACCGTCACTCTAAAAACAGCTCAATAAGCAATCTGTATCTGTCTCTGCTTGGCCCTTGGCTCTGATGTGCTCCGCTCGGGGTCTGTTTGGTTATGCAGTGATTGCCTCCTTCCCTGCCCTCCTCACTCGCTGCCTCCGAGTCTCACAGCTTCAGCGTACACAAAACTGCATTTCTGAGTCTCCCCAGACAGTAGACCAATCTATGTGCTCATATTCATCTTAGCTGGAACTGATCTATTCTCTGTCTAATGCACTGGCCTTTCCCCGGAGGTTAGGTGAGGCCCCCATCATATTCCTCCCACTCTCTCTTTCTCTCTGTCTCTCTCCGAGAAAATGAAAGATTTAATCCAGTGAAGAACTGCACGCACACTTAAAAATATACAGCGGCCAATATTCGTGCGGGTATACTGTACATGCGCTTGATGCACCTGCAGGCTCAAAGTGACATGTGCACGCTGCTCGGGAATGATTGACAGCGAGACAGGGAGGTCCCTTTCATTGTCAGAGTCAGGGGAAAATGCTTGAAAGATTCAGACAGGGGGATTGGTTTCTATCAAATCCCTTTTTAAAAATGGATGATTTGTCTAAATGACTCAAGAGGCCATCTGCCCCACCCCAAGCCCCCCCATCAGAAAATAGATGTTTATGTTCAATATCCTTGTTTCCACCCCCCTCCCCACACAGTCTGACTCTCCTCATCCCCCGCCCCGGCCTCATTCAATCCTGAAATTGTTTTGTTATGTGGTTGGCATAATAAGTTATGATCGATCTCTTTCTCGTGTGCGTGCGTGTGCGAGGCTATGAGGCCTATACGCCTCGAGGCTGTCCATATAATATCTGCTAAGCACTCCATCTTAGCTGGAAGACAAGAAGATAGAACAATAAATATAACCTGATACTCTTGCCGCTGTGATAATTGAAGGATTCACGGTCTAATGGATGCGCAAACTACCACAGTGATAGAGCATTTCAGGGAGCAGAAGGTTTTTTGAGTGTGTGTGTTTTTTTTTGGTATTCAGAGCAGAATCCAAAACACAAGTGCCTTACCTTCAAACTTCTATACTGAATGTTTTCACTTTCCTTTGGGCTTTTTTAAATGTTTGAGCACATCTTTGTTTATTCAAGAGTGTTGCATTCAAAGTTCGTGACATTGGATTGGTTCTGCAAGAATGTGCAGTATGTAATGCAGTATATCCCCAAACCTCATAATCACCAAGGTACAGCTTGCTTCTTCGCTGTATTAAAGCCTCAAAACTCCTGGCAGTCAATTAGGGACCGTTGTGTGTGTCAACGAAGCGAGGAGAGTTTGCTTGCTGATATTATGGCTAATTAGCTCAACTCAGCTCCCCCAAGACGGAGAGGGAGACACCGAGGTATTGTTGTGGTTTCAGTGGCGTTCCTGCATAATCCTCTCCTCAACACTTCCTCAAGTGAAAAAGTGAAGATCCTTTGCACAGTTGAGAGTCGGTTGTCTTTTAGAGACAGAGGAAAGCTGAGATGATTGGAATTCAATAGTTTCCCCCACATACTTTAGCTGTTCCAGGATTTGTAAGAAAAAGTAAATACAGAATTTAGCATTGAATTTCCTGCAGCTGTCATGGGTTTATTGAAGTTTCCGAGTTGTCGAGAATACTTCAGAAACACAGTCGATGCATTTAAGTATCCTGATTATCGTCTGATATACACAGGACACTGATGTACACTGTACTAATTTGTCCAGGTGATGTCAACGAGAAACATTGCTTCTAAAAGGAAACCAGGTTAACACAGCTACATTCCTGCTGACAAAACCTGATTTATTGCTTATGTATACACTTGACCAGTTTCCCAGTGAGAGATTTCAAATAAGTGCATGCGCAGCCAGAGAAGCGAAAGTATCGCGGTTGCACCACTCTGGTTAGATGAAAGAAAAAGCTCTGCTATGTTGTTGGAGCAGTATGTCCTCCTTGCTTGCAAAAGGAATCTTATATCATTTGAACCTAAAATAAATATGTTAGATAGACAGATATGTTGCCCAGTTGAGAAATATAAATACATCACAGCAAGGAAAAACGAGAGAGTGGTCTCCAATGACAAAACCAGCCCAAACACTCACACCAACAGGAATCTCTTCAAGCTGCAGTGTCATGTGTCATTAAATGGGTTTCTTGTTTTACTGGAACTTTTAATGTATCTAAAATGTGCCAATGGTGGTTAAAAAATATAATACGGCGCAGTGAGGAAATCTGATAACGCACCAACTGATTGTAAGCTGAGGTTTTACAGTAATCGGGTCATTGTGCTGCACGTGTGATTGTGTTCTTCAGTTCCCGGCATGATTTCGCCAACTTCTTTTCTATTGGTTTGTGAGAATGCAAACATTTTCAATTCTCATCTCAATTAAATTCATATTATAGTCTAGGACCTTTGGTGTCAGAGGTTTGCCTTGTAGTCCAGTGCCTCTTGAATCATTTTGTCTCTTTGCAGTTCACACTCTTTGCACGCTTTGGAATATTTATGGTTACAAACTCTCTCCACCTCCTTACACTTTGATTTTAGGTGTAATTTATTTGGCCAAAAAACAGACAGAACACATAATGAATGTTAAAGATCAATTTGACTTACAGCACTTCTTTCAAATTTTTTTTTAGATATCATGATAATATTGTTATTGTGAATTATTTTGGGCCATGATAAGCATATAGAAAACATGAAAATCTATCAAAACCTATACTGTGTCAACCCTAGTAGGATTAATCATTTGCAACATATTGGTGTGGCCGTTTCACAAAATAAAAGTGCACTGATGTACTGTGATGTTTAGCAGTTAGGCCCACATTGTTTAATATTTTTGGAAAATCTAGATTAGCGAATTTACATTTGCTAATTAGCACTAAACAGAAAGTACAGAGTGCTGACGAGGATGTCATTAGTTTTCGCAGGTCATGAACCAATAGATCCGAACTATAAATCCAAATTATTGGACCAATTAAAGTTTTAACCAAAGTTATTACAATTCACCCTGGAGGGGAACATGAAATTGCACTGCAATCCGTTCAAGAGCTGTGGAGACATTTCACTTGAAATGCCAAGGTCATGTTGTTGGTGGAGAAAAAGCCGGGGATCGCCAAAGTCCGTAAGATTTTTCCACTCTGGACCATGAATGTCAGTTCTTGAAATATTTGGGTATGGACCAAATCCACACAGCCGTGCCACTGGCATGACTAATAAAAATGTGATTTAAGATGATGTGGAGATTTGCTAAATCATCCAGCTTCAGCACTCTGTTGAAGCAGATCGCAGTGTTACATACAAACACACACCTTGCATTCAGGTCAGGCTGTAAAACACTTCAATTAGATTTTAGTAGCTTTTTGGTGCGAGACAATCAAAAATGACTCACTAGAATAGCCTTCTTCATAGACCCTTGGTTTATGCCATTAAAAGTCTGGCATCAGTCTTCCTCATAATCTCTCTGTTCACGTCTGTATTAGAGACAGCCAATTAGTATAGATTGGTGGCAGTGAATAAACTTTGATTAAGCCAGGAGACGACTGCTGGATCCCAAGTCATTTGGGTTTACTGCCAGTCACTTTTCTTTTTAGATCTTGATACCCTCTCTTCTTATCAAAAAACAACACTACAGGAGAAATTGTGATTGAGGGAAGCTCCAGTCTTCGCTCTTGGTACATCTGATAAAGAGCACAAGAGAAAAAAAAAGGAAAAATGGGAGGGAGCCATGGATTGATTTTGAAAATCGTTATTTTTTTTTTGCAAGAAGCTAGTCACACGGGATCACTCAAGACTAATGTCAGATGTGTCGTCCGAAACATAAATCCAAAGGCTCAAATTTTCTCTGCGCTCATATCAGATAAGCACTCATGCAAATGGCCTCGGTGTGGCTCATAGAGAAGGAGCGAGAGAGAGGGAGAAGGGAAGAAAAAAAAATAGAATCTTACTTTGAAAGAGTGAACAGAAAATGATGAAACGGGGCTGACACACTGTAGTTTTGGTTGGCTGAGTGGGATGAAGGGAGGGTAAGGGATAGAGTACAAAGACACAGGTAGACAGAGGGCTGTTATGTGTGGAAAGGAAGTGAGCACAGAAGCACACACACATTCAGTGGCTATAGTTAATAACAGCAGCTCTGTGGTAGGGATGGCATTGGGGGCATCAGCAAGTGGGAATCTTTTTCAGTTAAACTCATCACACACACACACACACTTCGACATAATGCACACCATTCTGCACTGCTGGTGTCACCATTAGCAGACCACAGCAATCCCTTTTTTCCTCCCCGGCACTCTCTACTCCTTCTCAACACGGTGTGAGCGAACACATCTCAGCGTGTCTGTGTGAGCGTGTGTGTGTGCGTGTGTGTGTGTGTCTGTGTGTGTGCGTGTGTGTGTGTGTGTCATTACCACAACAGTAACAATCAACAAGAGGCCGATCCATCAGCTGTCAGTCCTGCTGTGAAGTTTTAATTAATTACATGGAGGGAGACGAGGTCAACGCTGCACACCACAGTGGATTGCTGGCCTTGCCTTCCCTACAGGGGATCAATAGGGCTTTACACACGTCTGTAGACTTCTATACAGAGAGTTATTAAGGAAGTGGGACCAGGCCTATTGTGTCTCCAGCAGCCTTGTCAGAGCGAACGGGCGTAAAGGATGTTGGTTTGGTTTAAGTTCACAGTAGGGGAGATAGTGAATGGGACTTAATGGAGCTAATGGATCTGAAAGGAGTGTTGAAGAGGAGACAGACAAGAGAAGGGGAGGTACGCGGGGAGAGCTAATGTAGTGTGGCACGTGCAGAGAGGCAGTTGTTTGTGTTTGCGAGTCTCTAGGATTTCACTTACAGCATGCAAAGTGCGCCATTTTTAGACTTTTTATTTTATTTTTAAATATAATATTAAAAATGTAAAGAGTAAATTTATGTTTAGCATTTGTTGCCCAGGCTATAAATCATTTCAAAGGGCATATCACTGCACAAAAGGTCTGGTTGACATCTCTGGTTCGCGTTCCCGCCGTCCTCATCAGTCAGTCTCGTTGGATCGTTAAGTGAAAATGAAGTACTTGCAGAGAGGGATTAAGATCTCCACTTTATTATGAAGTGCAAAGGTACGAAAACACTTGAGACACTGTACGGACGGGAGCCCGGGCACCACAAACACAGTGCGAGAGGGGAGAGTGAGCAAGGACGGGAGCGAGGGAAGCAGGTTTTGAACTGGCAATGCATTATTCATTGCAGTAAAGCACACAGCTCATTGATTTAATGGAAATACGATTCTTATCTTTAGATCTCTCAAGACAAAGGCCTTATTTCTCACCATATGTCACTGTCTGATTGGATAATGCTCTGACCGACGGGCAGAGACAGTAAATGTCATCCTGGAGTATACGGTCCTGGCACTGTAACGGGATAGATACCTTTTTATTGTAAAGTCTACTCCATAAGTACTTAACTCCACAGGGTTCACATAAACTCCATCTCTGTGTGTACTTCGTTCTGTAATGCACACTATTTGTTAGCCTGCATAAAAAAAAAATACTATATCTAAAAGCTGAATTTCATGATTAATCGTGTTTTATAAAACAGTAATCAAAGCACAGTCACAGCTTTCACTTTTCCACATAGGGACTTTGCTGTATTATTTAGTTCAATTATTCCTTTACATTTCAGCTATTAGTCACTTTGTAAGTGTAGGTGTAGCAAAATCACACATAACGTGTACTGACAGCTCAGATTGGTGTGATTTAAACCAATACCCAATCTGTCTGTTTTGCATGAGTGCAGTCGTGAAAGAAACCAAATGGGTCGTTTTGAATGGTTTTCAATCCGACGTTTCTTCATGAATGAAGCTTGTTTTAGATCACGGCTTTTCAAAGCTGACACTGTGGACTCCCACTCAGATAAGATGGAGACAACAGGTGACCTATCTGCAACATTGTCATGGGTCTACAGACTGCTCTGCAGCACTGGATTACGTGATAATTCTCAGACTAGTTCTAGAGGAACAAGGAGCTTTTTTATTTCTAAGATTTCAAAGTGAATTTGTAGATATTTTAAAAAAAAGTGCACATGTAACTAAATCAAAATGATTTATATATAATATGTATATTTATGTATAATTCTTATGGGGTTTTATTGCCTTTATTTAATGTGTACAGCTAAAGATAGACGTGGAAATGTGGGGAGATAGGAGCAGGGATAACATGCAGCAAAGGGCCACAGGCCACAGGCTTGCCACTGCGGCAAGGACTCAGCCTTGGTACATGGGGTAGATGCTCTACCAGGTGAACTACTGGCAGCCCCAAGGAGTTGGATTTCTTACACTAATTACGACAATTGGGGGTACTAATGATGTTGAAGTACCTTAATTGCCTTTTTGAGCTGTGTCACAGCCAGTGCTCCGACTGCTAACTGACTGTGTTGGTGCCAAATCAATGGTCCAAACTAGGGCTGTGTGAGATTAAATGTTGCATACTCTTGGTTGTCAATGCCAGAAATACTAAATGCTTAAAGTAATTCGAATAGTAATATCATGAACACCGTTTTTATTGCCTTTATAATCAGTCATTGCATTGTCCAGCAGGAAGATATCATCCATACGCTTCCCTTTTCAGCAATATCACAACACATTTACTCGGATTTATATGTCCATAATGTAGTTAAAGTGTTTTCTTACTTTTGGACTAGTCGACTCATCTCCATTTAAATATCTATTTAATCAACAACAAAATTAGTCATCAATAACATTCCTAGTCCAAACTCCAACAACTAATTCCCTGTTGTTTTTTAAACATGCACCTCATGCAGTATTTTTGCTCCCCATGCCCCCCTGTGAGAGGGTACCTCACAGTTTAAAAATCCCTGTTTTACATGGAAAGAAAGCCAGTATATATGCGTCTAGTGTATGTGCACTTGGTTAGGACAGGTATGGTTAGGTCAAGGATTAGTCTGTATTGGGAAATAGGAATGCATGTCGGTTTAAGCGGTTTATTCCAACATGAAGTTTTTGAACATGAAGGATTATATTCTGTAAAGACGGGTATGGTGAAAGTGTGTTTCGTCTGTGCCAATATTGACAGATCCAGTTAGATGTTTGGCTCCGGGGGGCTTAGCTAGACTGAGATGCACTAAAGCGAGAAGAGCCAGGGGGCGATGCTCAAGTGTCTGTCTATTTATTGCAGACAGAAACGAACACACACACACACACACACACACACACACACACACAGATCTCTTTCTTACAAAAACACACGCATAAAGCTGAGCCACACACTCATCACCAGTCATACACTCACACCAGCTTGTTGAGGCGAATCAAACCTGCATCTCAACCTCAGTGGAGGGAATTTTTTAACCCCTTAAAGCCTACGGGGGAGAAATACCTCAATACATCTCCTCTTCCCTTTACATAGCCCTAAGGCTTTCACGAAACAGGGCTTAACCCTTCCAGAATGAAACACACTTAACTCTGATTCCAATATCACTTTTTTCTAGTGGTTACCCAACATAGCCTGAGGCGATCGATGCAAAAGCAATGGGCTTCTTTTGATTCTTCCATGGGTTCATCCTCAGGTGGGTGTAATTCTCTGGGTGGCAGTGACTTCTGAAAGTGGCATAAAAGGTGAAGTTGTAGGTGGAGAGTAAATGACACTGGGGGAATAAATGATGGGCTCAGGATATATCAAGTTGGTGGTTAGCTTCAGAGGCACAGGGCTCATGATTTGTAGTCTGAATAGACCGAGCTGAAAAGAGTTGAGTGAAATGGGAAAGGTGAAGGTTTCGGATTTTGGTGAGTGTAAAGCCACAGTGAAGTTCAGTTCAGACACAGCTTGAAATACAGCTAGAGAGACTTTGAAACCTTAAAACAAGCTGCGTTTTACAACGCTGACACAGGCTCCATGAGATAAGCAATCAACCCTGAGAAGATGATTGAAGACAACACCGGCTTCTTCTTCACAGTTTAAAAAACCATGCGGCCCCAGCAGAGTGTAGTTGGCTGCAATCTCAGTGAAAAGACTGAAATTGGCAAAATGAGCGGTTTGTTACACTGCGGTGCTATCATCTGCTGCCCCAAAAGGTTAGATGAGTATGTACGTGGGTCAGCGGTATATGAGAGAACCTGGTCTTATCAGGTATTATACAAAGGTAATTTCAGACTGGTAATCTCACTGGTTAAAGACACACTCCAATGCTTTTGATAACTCCTGAGCTTTTCTTTTTTTTCTTTCTCTACTCACCAACTGTGAGATTGTTAACAAGATTTTTCACTCTCTCCTGTTCTCAGAAGTATTGAAGACAATGAGTTGGCCACTCTAGACAAAATGTCAGTTCAAGCTGTGTGAGAGACAGTGTATAAAGGCCGTGTGCAAGACGGAGACTGTCGAAAACAATATTTGGCATTTCTTTAAATCCCAAAAATAAGCTGTTTATTTTCTATGACAAGGAATTCTACAGGCTGTATCGATAACTCTTTTCCAACAAGTCTGACAAATTTGTTAACTGCCCTTCAGAGAGAAACACATGTTTTTTTCTTTGTTTGTTTTTGTATCTAACACCCCTGTCAGCAGGGCAACATAATTTGTTACAAATCACTGTAATGATTAAGGTTTGGTCATGTTTTGGTCACATTTAGGCACAAAAACAACGTCAACTGTGAAAAATACCAGTGCTGATTAAAGCATTCTTAGTCTGAGACTCCACTACAATAGCTTTGCATGATTTACTCTTCAAAAGCATTCATATTTTTCTTACACTCACCCTACATACAACCCCTCAGTTCATCTTATGTCTAAAACCACCCATTTCTTTAAGCTCATCTGCTTTAACAGCCAGTTGTATCTGCTGTTAGCTAGTTAGCCGTGCAGCAATCCTATTAAGAAAAAAGAGGATGTGGATTTTTTTCACTCAAGTTTATACACTGTATATACCTTAAATACAATCACACACACACACACATGGCCTACACCAGTGGTTCTTAACCTGGGTTCGATCGAACCCTAGGGGTTCGGTGAGTCGGTCTCAGGGGTTCGGTGGAGCCTCCGCCCTGGAATTTTTCATACCATTTGTTACAACATATCTTTGTGAGCAATCGTTTTCGAGGATGCTGGACATAAAAACTAAGAAAAGGAGCAGACTTTGCTGTGAAAATGACATGAGACTGGCACTTGCCAAGGTAAAGCCACGCATATCTGAACTGGTCTCTCAAAGGCAACAGCAGAAGTCACACTGAGGTAAGTTGTTGTGAGTTCATGCACTGTGTTGGTTTTGTTATTTGAACAAGGTGATGTTAATGCACGGTTCATTTTGTGCACCAGTAAAAAAATCATATTTTATTTTTTACTAAAGAAGGGTTCAGTGAATGAGCATATGAAACTGGTGGGGTTCGGTACCTCCAACAAGGTTAAGAACCACTGGCCTACACACATACCAATGTGAAGAGATGGTGGTGTGATGGGCTGCGCTGGGAGGAATTATGAGATCAGTGCCTTGCTCAATGACATCTTGGCAGTGCCCAGGAGGTGAACTGGCACTTCTCCAGCTACCATTCTACACTACTACTGTGGTCTGTATTGTACTTGAACTGGCCAACTGGCTCAGAACACCGGGGTTAATGTCTCTAGAACAACAGCTTTAACTGCCAGAAGCATCAGCCCTTCGAGCTCCCATTACACTTGCAGCTTGCAGCTAAATTAGATATCCTCAATTAAGTATGTCCATCAGTGACTTCTGTAAATACCAGAAACTTGAGGTAGAAAAGGCAGAGGACACCAGAGGAAATGCCAGAAAACATGTAACTTCACAACCAACACAACCGACCAACACTTTCTGTGAGACAATAACTTGTAGAGTAGTCCTGAAGTGAGCAGTTGAATACCTCGACTGAGCACATGGATTAGATTAAATTAGATTCAGTTCAGTCATTCTGGGTGGATGGGGAACACCTCAGGGTAGAGTTTCGCAGGGTGACAGCTGACGGAAAAAAGCTGTTCCTGAGCCCGCTGGTTCTGGAATGGAGAGACCTGTAGCGCCTCCCAGAGGGGAGGAGGGCAAACAGTCCGTGACTTGTGTATGAGGTGTCCCTCAGTCGTGGGAAGTTGTGAACTGGTCATGCTCTGGGCAGTTCTCTTCTCATCTCATCTCTCTGTAAAGGTTTACTAGAATCTGAGGAGACAGATAGGTCTTCTTAAGTCTTCTCAAAAAGTAGACACGGGATTGAGCTGTTAAGGCTCCAAGAAAGTTCCTTGAGTATGTGGATACCCATAAACATGAGGCTAGAGACATGCTCTACATCTGTTCGGTTGCCACAGATGAGGGTGTGTGTGTGCTGTCATTGATTTTTCCAAAGTCCGCAATGATCTCTTTGGTCTTCTTGGTGTTGATGGCACATCCCTGTACTTCACGGCTCTGTCTAGTCAAAAACAAAAAAAAAACATTATTTTGTCATGAAATTCCAATATGTCCTCACTCTCAACTCATCGAATAGCACAGGTCAGTGCCCCTACAAAATATGATGCTGTAGATTCCCCTCTAGCAGAATTTCCCATTTCTTTGTAAATGAGAACATACTGGGAATTCAGAGGATTTGTTGATAAAGTTAGCCTATCCAAAGCCTGTCCAGCTTGAGTTTGATTAAATGTTTTCCTAATCTTTTTTTTTCAGCTCCAAAAATAATTCTTCTTTGTTTCACAGCCAAATAAAAGCACATATTTTAATTAAAACACCTCTGGTAAAAAACAAAAGCTGTGATTAAATGATTGTAGTTGATGAGTTCAAACTGGCTAAAGTATGAGCCATGGCTACAGCCGGCTAATGGAGAAGAAAGTGCTGACTGACAGAGGCGATGATGATCTCTTTTATACCCAGCTCTTTGTTCCTTTTAACCTCAATTATTCTGCACTGCTTTGTATCCTCTACACTGGGCAGCTCCTAATGAATTATCAAAAGTTTCATGCTATCCAAATAAATTAAAAGCGATACAGATAAAATACATCATGTAAAGGTCTTTGACACAGTGAATCAGACCACTCTGACTGATTGCATTTGATTTGGTTTGTTAGTTAGTTGGCTGAGTGACCACTGTTGCTGAGAAAAGAGGCACATGAGTCCAAGGCAATGTCTGCAACACCAGAGTTGTAAATCGGCACAGCATGACACGCTTGCTAAAAGGCAGCACTGAAATCCAGGAGGACCAGGATTACACAATCAAAAGAATTGAACATAGACCATTAGAAATGAAGAGAAAAATACTCTCTATCTCAGAGAAACAAGAGAGACCAGCCTAACTAGTGTATTTATGTAATATGCCCACTTGTGACACTCCCTATCAACACATTGCTACCATTTGATATGCATTTTATTTGACTACATGCATACATTAATTAGAACAAACAAGGTTTAAACAATTCCCTGGATTGTCTGGTGTGAAATGAACCCCTTCCTTTGAATTTCTTTATCTAAAAACCTCACAAACAGCGAGCGCACGGCCGCGTTGCTCCATTGAATTAACCAGCACATCGAGTGGAATTAGTGTTGTTGCCATTTCGTACTCCTCTTTCCTTTCTTTCCCATCTCATCTCATCTCTACTTTCATCAGGAGCAGATGTTGAAGTCCACTTGACAGATAAACAGCATCTCTCATCGAGGCTGTAAAGAGTCTAAAACAGCCCCTTCACTGTCACTTTGAATGTTCATTATCATGCTTTATCCTGACTGTCAGCAACAGAACACAGTTGTCTTTTCAGCAGAGCATATTAAGGACGACAGCCTTGGTTGGTTCTAACATGCTAGCTAGAAATTAAAGAAACCAACTAAGAGCAGACATTGAACTACCAATCTGATGTAATGCATGTTGATTTGTTATGCAACACACACCAGTTCCTTTGCAATGCCAGCAAGGAATGAATGTGTAAAAGAAAATAAATGAACCAAGATAAACGAATGGAGTCATTTTATATATTCAAACACATATTCACTGCTGTATGAGACGTCGTTTTGAGTAAGTACCAGTGATAAGCTCTTCAAAGCTACATTATTTTAATTGAAAGGTGCATAGTACGAACAATAGTACAATATGTCTTTCTTTGTAAAATGCATATTGTTTACATACATCATTAAGCCAGTAAATCATAACATGATCCATCTGGGCATATAAATGTTGAATGAGGCCGTAATCTGCAGTCGCTGTGGAGAGCAAGTCACTGTATTGTTTGGCTGTGTGCTCGGCTTTACGGCCTAACGTCTGCTTCAGGATCAGTATTGGAAAAGTATGATAACAATTAACAATTTCTACATTAAAATTCCAATTTTATCAACTGCAGTTAAGTAAAACTGTGTTCTAGAGATAACTATGTCTAGTGTACTCGCCCAACTTGACAAAAGTTGTAAATAACTAAAAGTGAAAGATTTAGTTTAGATCTGTCATTTGTTTGTCCAATTAATGGTCAGAAGTTGTGTTTATCTCTGAACATGAGATGGGCACAGTGGTAAAATGTAAGTAGTTTTACTCACATACTGTATTTAAGTACAGATTTGAGGTATACCTCTACTTTACTTGCTTGTCTCCACTTATATTCATTTCCATGTCATTTTGGGGGCAAATATTGTACATTTACCCCATTACATTTATTTGACAGCTTTAGTCACTTGTTACTTTGTAGATCCAAACTATGAATACAAAACCAAACTAAACTAAGAAATAATAATGGTATCATAATATGTGAAATAACCCAGCAATATAAATATTTTAACATCAAGTCCTTCAAATTAGCCCCCTCTTTATCAGCTGCAACATTAAAGTGAGGATTATACATGAATGCATCACTAATAATAATAACCCAATAATATCTAAAATGGACCACTCTTTATAATGAGATTGGTTCAAATAATAATAAAAAAAAAATCTTAAAAGACTCCCCACTTTACATAAACACACAGTCCACCATGCTTCTACCTTTAAAAAATGACATATCTTTGGTTGAATTTAGCCAGCAGCCAAGTTTCCTAATTTATAATGAATAATTTCTTAAACTGTAAACTAGAATTATTGTTCAGCATTGTTTCAAACTGAGAACTGCTGCTTATTTTACATGGCTTTTATATTGTTTGAGATTAGTGACGCTGTCATTTGCAACAACGCTCAGAATTCCTTTTGACATATTTCACTCATTTAAAAGAAACACCACATGTGTGAGCCATACATGAACATGCAAATCAGTGCAAGGACAGGACCTTGGCACCATTTGCGATCAGTTAACAGTGAACACTCGCAAATCACTTTTGTGAAACGGCCTCCAGTGTATTTGGCCAACCGGGAACCAGACAGCAAATGGAACCAGCCATTGTAACCTAACTCCACTCACATTTAGAGTACATTTACATACCGTATTTAATTTTAACAAACTGATTGCTAGACAAGGCACAATACAGCAGGATGTCTTTAAATATGTGCAAAGCCAACTGCATGTTATCTTCCTTGACTTGCCCCAATGTGACACCTACTGTATTTACAGTCAGATCATGGATAAACCAAGCGAGTAGTTCATGGCAGGTAGTTCATGGACCCTCAGATTAGAGCGCTCACAATATAAACAGAACTGCCCAATGAAAAAGCTTGAAATCTCAGCTTTCATTCAGGTAACAGAGGGACTGCTGGTATTGATCAGTGAGCCCTGCACTCATGAATTATCATCAAAGTCTGCTATGAACATGTATAAATTATGCAAACTGTGCTGGGGATGGAGAATAGATAGGGACCATGCTGTTTGTCAGTTGGGATGATGCAGGCTCATTGATCACGTGCCAACATCATACACATACTGATACTGAAGATTTCCCAGTCAGTCATATTCAACTGAGATCCATTTTATTTAATAAATGCACGTTTCTCTATAATTGTGTTATAGTTTTTGGAGTGCATCTGATATGTTTTAAGGTTGATAGCAAGAGTAAATTGTGGAGTTTCGGAGATCCACAGTAAGTCTTGACTTTTTTTAAATGAGATGACTTTGTTATTTTTGTCATTTTCAGTCAAAACATTTCATTTTAGGAGGTGTGGAAGACAGAGATGCCAAACCATAATTGTCGATCCAAGACAACTGCCAACTGCTTTGTATTTGTAGCTATCCAATCTTCTGAATCAACAAAGTGTCCCCAAAGTAAACTATAATGGCATTTTGACTTTCAAGTTTTTTGAATTTTGTTTTCTTTTTGTATGCCTCTTTCACAAACAATATCAAATATGTGTTATTTATCCATAGCAATGCATTGCAGTATTTTGTCAAATTTGCCCCCTATGAGTACACCAGGAGATTCAATGCTGCAGCAGTTTGTTTGCCTGTTTGAACGCCGTGGGTGCATGCAATTGGTCATTAATGTGACATGGGGGCCACCCAGTCGCAAAGTTTGGTCTGTTGGTTTCACAGATATATTGCTGTTTGCTTGTTTGCAGTTTGATAGCACAGCCTCATACACATACCAAAAATACATTGCCTCAGCCCTCTGATCTGTGTTCCTGGAAACTAGCAGCTGCAAGCCGTCACACACATTGTGGGGTTAATTGCTCAGATGGTTTTGACCAAGCATCAAAGTGACTGGGTCTACTAACGGTTATAATATGAGTTTTAAAATGGAGATGATCTTCCCTTATGAGTTAATGACAGGTTTCAGTTTCCACCAAGCGACATTATCATCCACACTAAATCTGCATAACATAAGATGTAAGTGTGAAGCTTTTGTTCAAGATACAAAGGAGCCTTTGTGGCTGTATAAATGCAGCTATATAAATACACACTGTGTAGTGTGACTTCTAGATGAACGAATAAGTGTTTCTGTGCCAGCTGTTCATAATTGAAAATAGATCCCTGTCTCACTCCTATGCTTGCAAACATTACTGACATAAACAAACCCACAAGCACAAGTCTGTGAACCTGTGAAGATCTTTCAATGAATTTGAAAGTGAAAGCAGGTCACAGCAGGTTTTTTGATGGCACCTCAGCCCTTTTTGTTTACATTTAGATCACGCATTGTGTCTTTAAAGAAATGAGGCTATTTATGTTTAATGAAAATGCATGTCATAAACAGATGTGGAAGAAAGAGCAATCATGATTAGAGCCAAGGCAGCCATTAACGTGATTGCAATTTAAATCATGCACAGATTCATTCTCGTTTAGTTTTTGGCTCTCTTAAGGCCAAATACTCTCAATCATCTGGCTCAATTATACACTGATTGTTAGTAAGGCTTATATCCTCATCACGAGTTCCTCGTGATGTGGAGTCACATGACCTAATTGTATTGGTTGGTTGTGAGTGCTTCTCCCTGAGCGAAAGAGTTGTATTTAGATAAACCAGTGACAAGTGCAACATCACGGCGGCAGGTAGTCTTGTTTTATGTGTCCAATCAGAGCCATGGTGGAGGAGGTGTAACTAATTTGAGTTGCAATATGAGCCCCATTCACATGCAAGGTATAATTTTGAATCTCATAAACAAACAAGAGGATATTAACAACAGTTTAAGACCGACTTTAGAAACACGTGAAGCAATTACGAATGCAGATTTTTCATCGTTTCTCATTAGTGATTGTGATGCCTTCATAAAAGGACTATAAAGCAAATAACATAATTCTAGGGGCAGTGGTAGCTTGTATCTTGAGCGAGTAGAACTCTCAGCTGGTGTTATCACAATAAAGATCACATTTCCCATCCATTTCCACATTGCTGCTCCCTAGTACAATAAGGTTTGCTCTGTGTGTGTGTTTTCTTCTCCGCTTTACTGAAGGAAATAAACCCTTGTGTTTTCTGCTTTTGGTGTGAAAATGACTGCTTATCTTGCATTAGTGAAATTGAAAGTAGAGAATTGTCTTCTTTGTGATACTTTACATTCATGGCTGCAGCCAGGATTTTAGAAAGTCTCCCAAATGCATCTATCCATACCCCTAAGATTTTTCAAAATGTTATTTTTTGGATTGTTTATGTTTTATTTATTCAGATAACAGTTCAATTAAAATGTCTCTTTTATTTTCTTTTAATTTCCAAACAAATCAAAATGTGATTTTCTTCCCTAAAACTGTTTATTTCTTTTCAGATAATCCTTCAGGACATTGCCCTAACACACAACTAATCAACGCCTCACACTTTACCTACCCTGAAATCTTCCTTGAAATGTTTTTTTTCTCTTTGTCCCCTACACCAGTTCTCTCTGTAATTTGAATAAAAAACAAATGCTAAAAATTACAAGTGGACTGCTCACTCTCCCTCTTTGTAAAGTGTTGATGATCAACAGCCTGATAGATGCAGGGCTTGGGCTCATTGTTCAGAAGCTGGGGTAATGGAAGCCCCTCTTCCACTGCATCGTGATCAAACTGCCTTTGTTGCTACTCAAATAAAATGAAAAACATGTTAATCATGAAAGTTTGTCACACTGTCAAATTAATGGGCGCTCCCCAGTGAGCTTGGGGTAGTAAGCAATAAAACTCTTTCACATTGTTTGTCCCTGTCTCTCTAATTGTGTTCACTTTTTTCATGTAGCTGTTTCAAGCTCGTCTTTGAAGTAAGTAAGAGAGGCAATTTTGGCTCATCACTTTTTGTTGAGTCAAAATCGAAGTCAGATCAAAACAAAATCAACTGATTAGAGGCTGCATCGGAACTGTCACCTATGCCATCTTTGATCCAATCAGCTTTCACCTTGCTTCCCGGTCTTCCTGTCTCCTTAAACCAGCACTCATTCCCACTGGCATTGTGTATCTGCATATATTCATTTAGTTACTCCTTCACTCTTTATTTTCTCTGAATAATCTCATTCACTCTCCCCTTTCTCCTCTACCACCCACTGCATTATCTGTTAATAAGCTGAAATTTGTTTGTCACTGTGGTGATATAGAGGGGCGCTGCCCGTCCAACCTTACTTGGTTTATAAGACCTCTTATTGAGTCTGATCAAAAGCCAATTGAATCCCAGTCAAATATTTGTATTTCCCCCTCGTCTGTTTGATTTAACTGCCAATGCTGTCAATCCTGCTTTTGCAGCTACCTTGCTGAACCTTGCCACAGCTCACTGCCCCGCAATCTAGTTTCCAGATTTACTGTGTAACAGCTTCTAATGACAAAGAGAGTCCCCGGATCCCCAAGTGGTACATTCAATGGCAAGGCAGTCAAGGTTATTCAGAAATATAAAGCAGGGATTTGTTGGAACAATAGGCTTTATAGAATGAGAATAAAGCAATGTGCACAGTATATCGAAATACCAAGTAAGAAGTTTTTTTTTTTTTTTTTTTTTTTGCTGAGTGAGACATCAAACGTAGTGATGTACATGTAGAAAAATGTGAAAGTTGGGAGCGATGTGATATCATTTACTTTGAAATAGCTTTTTGTATAAGTCATTTTTTTTCTTCAATATAGCTATAAAATATTGCAAAGGACAAGAAAATTCAAACTTGTGCAGAAATGTACTGCTTTGCGAATGAGAACATTCTCATACAAACACATGCCCACGTATATATACCGTATATCCCTGCTGGTTTTTTTCTAAGTGCTGCTCAAGAAAGCAGAAACAGAATCCCACCACTATTTCTCAGGCTGAAATGAGTGTGCCAGAGTTTTGAATGGTACTCATCTGTTTCCTTTACGAGTGTTGAGGCAGCGGTGTTACCCCCTGGCCAGCCGTATCAGTACTCTCTATTACACTCCGAACTAGAAGAGAAGGAGTGGGGTTATAGCTGTTAAAGCCTGCTAGTAGCCTGGTGCAACCTGATTCTATGGCCTGTTGGAGTGGCTGTAGCCATGGTCAAAGACACCCCAGGGAACGACACGCATAGACTCTCACACACATACCCAAGCACGGATAGAGACTGACTCATACTGTATGTAGGGCAAGACCTCATTCTTTTCCTTACATCTAACCATTCCCATTTCACTTTTGCAATCCAGCATATTTCCTTTTGCTTCTACTGTTGCTTTCTCACCTTGTCCCCATCTTTTTTGTTTAGCATTCATTACCCTGCCCTTTTTGTATCATGATTTATCTTGCCACTGCCACCATGCCAGCCTTAGAAAATTTCTAACCCAAGTGAAGCTGGCAGCCCTGGACATTGCTAGAACCCAGGGGGGGAACTGCCTTCTACCAAGACCTGTAAGGGAAAACACTGCAGGTGTTCTCCGCCCTGACATCAGTGTTGCAGCACATTTACTTTACCTTCACTACTGCTTTAGACAGATGGTTTGGATGTAGGATGCTGACTGATCATTTAGGGGGCTGTTGTGAATGAACGCTGACACATTATCTGTGGCACTATCCCATCCCCAACTGTCCTGCTGAAGCATTTCCCATCTGTAGTTTTTTTTTTTTTCGTGCCCAGAGCTACCCAACAGCAGAGATGGTTGCAGTACTGAGACATCTCACTTGACAGTTTTGACAACCTGTCACACATGATAAAGTAACACAATAAGTGACATAATCGTCGATGTAACTGAAGACCGTAGCATGAGACGCTTGCTTGAGAGTTTTTTTTGTTTTTTTTCTAGAGGGTAGTGTGTCCTTGGATATCAAAAAGATATAAAAAAGACACATTCACTGGTCATCCTGTGCAAACAGCCCCATTCATCCCGGCCCCCCATTGATCACACAGTTTGAATTACACATTTTGGCAACTGAGGGGGCCAAAGATTTTGGTGTATATGGGCACTTGTTTACTTCTAGAGAAGAAAGATCTCTGTGTCACGAAGGAAGAAACATATCCTTTGTTACACCTTCAAGGGATTTGCCTTCAAATACAATTTGCAGTTAAGCTATTCCTGCTCACCCAACACTTTTTCAAAGTTTGTGGGCATGGCACTGGAACCATTTAAACACCAGGGGATCAGTGTACTCTTGTATCTGGATAACCTCAACCATTCTGTCTGATGATAATAACAGATGTGATGGGGTCTATAGATGAGAAGTACTAGAAATACTTCCCCCTATCTACCCTTCTCTATGCACACATGGTTTATAGCCATGATAGCATACATGACAGTACCTTATCCGTTCTGCTTGATCCAGGGACAATTTATGTTCACTCAGTGTTATGAGTTGTTGTGAGACAATCTGATGGTGTAGGTGTTTTTGGTTGAACTCTTCCCTGAAAAGTTGCTGTTTGCATTTCCTTTTCCATCTGATTCTTCCACAGTCTTTGATGGTCTCTGCCTTATACACTTATGTTTACAGACATGTTACCAGTCTCACCAGGCCAAATCCCCATGAGGAGAACAATATCACAGGCGAATGGTGCAATAGTTGCATGGCCCATCCAGACGGTTACAACCAATGCAACACATGCAGCTGCCCCTTAAAGCGAAAATTATTAGTGCTGCTTAAGATAGCAACAGGAAGAAAAGCTGCATCAATGACGTCCTGCACATGTCATCTCATGCTACAATGAATTCACAGCTGTACTATGCTGCGAGCAGTAGCTCTTCCTCTGTTATGCTACCTTTAAAAGGACTTGCAGTGAGAGACCACCTGCAATAACCAACAGCAACGCTCATGCGTATCAATCTCAAGAGACTTGGACAAGTACAGGCCTGGACTGGTGGTGCTATTACCAATGCCTCAGTGCACCTGCAGAGATCTGTAATTTCAGTTGTTTGCCCATCAAGGTCACAAGGTAACTGACATCCATCACTATGACAGCACAGTTAT
The DNA here is from genome assembly GCF_000972845.2 of Larimichthys crocea. Taxonomy (NCBI): domain Eukaryota; kingdom Metazoa; phylum Chordata; class Actinopteri; family Sciaenidae; genus Larimichthys; species Larimichthys crocea. Next base: position 38,388,680 of record NC_040020.1, read on the forward strand.
TGTCTATAAGGTCCATAGTCATGCCTAATACTGTATACAGGGCTGTCTATTGGCCAGTCTCTATGGACTATAACAGGGGTGGCACAGAAAACCAGCTTTAATTTCAACTGAGCCCTCACATGACTTTGTCCCCTCTACTTGAATGAGTGCTAATCAGTTGATGGAGTCGGTTGGTTGGAATTAAAAAAAAACAACAACCTGCAGATGGTTGGCCTGACATGGCAAATGTTTGGTCTCCCTTGTGCCTTTGGTTTGCATTGTCATTAACACAGCAGGGGGTTCAGGTATCAAGTTTCACCCCCTAATCCCATAAGGCCACTAGTCTCTGAACTTTAGTGGATGCAGTGTTCAGTTATATGAGGCTCAAATTTAGGGGCTTATCATGGGTTGGCTGGCTTAGCGTGCATTATTCAAATTTTCAATGTGCACATCTACAAGCTTGAGCGTTAAAACCCATAAAGCTCCGTTAGAGGGCTTTGCCTGTGTTCATACAAGTAGAATTATAATAATTAATCATTGTTACTTAGCAAACCAGTGCAGTGTCGGAGGTGGGGATCCTTCACTTAAATAATTACCAGCCATGGTGGTATCTGATTGGGACCTATCACAGAATGTTTTCAATGCCACCAACAGCACAAGAGTGGTTGGAAATAACTACCATTAGGTGTTAGTCAGAGGTCATCAAGTTTGATTACAGTAAAACTGTTCTTAAAAATTAAATTCTTAACAAATATAAAAATCATATAAGTGGAACATGATTAAAATATATTTTAATTATTATAAGGTATAATCAGATAGCATATTATAATGTGATAGACAGGTGAGTAATAATGTATCAAGTGTGAACAGGTTGAGTAATTCTATATACATAATGAGGTTGCAGATAGGTATGCATGTAAATATATATCCAGGCATATAAACAGGTTGTAGACAGTGAGGTAACCGGGTAAGTAAGCAGTTACAGTCAGTGCAGTAGAATCATTATGTATTTACATTTTACACACTACCGTGACCGCACGCGCCAGACTTTTTTTTTCACCTTTCATATGGTTGTAGCCATTAAACTGCAGCTTCTGCGCCTCCCAGAGGGTCTCCACGAGGTCTCAGGACCCTTGCGACCCCCATTTTTTTCACCCTCCCCTCTCATTTTAATCTCTCACGTTATAAATACATGGAGAAGGTAATTATCAACCATCAAGGTACATAGGTCAGCACAATTACACCATTAACATGCCACCCTGGCTGCCTGCATGGAGTTAGCCTCTGCCAATAGCGAGTCAGCACCTGGGCACTAATGAGTAGCTAGGTAATTAGAGGTTGGCTTGATTCTACCTCACTCACAGACAAACATACACACACACACACACACACACACACAGATAAACACACGTCTCTACAGATGCAACACATATCTAGGTTTGGGTCTGTATCTCTCTGTCACGTTTTCTCTCAGCCTGAATGGGTGAACATGCCATATGTCACAGCAGTTGTGCTGCGTTAGTGCAGTGGGCGATATGCTTTAATGAACCCGGTTGTGAGGAGCGAAGGGGAGGAGGTGTGCTTCTTACATTTGTTTTAAATTGTAATTAATGTCAAAGTTTCTGGAGGTGGGCGGGTCAATGACAGTGGGGGGCAAGTGAGAGCATTAGTCAGTGGTTAACCAGAGTGACTGATTGCAGGTGTGGAATTGTGAAACCGTGTTGAGTGGAAGCAGAGTTATGCTAAAAAGAACATCCATGCTCACCAAGCACTGTATACACTGTGTTCTGTGTTTCTGTTGAATTTAGCTTCAGTATATCACGGTCTAACATTTCATATGGAACCTGGGAACTGGCACAGAAACTCGCAACTACTCTTGCAAGTACATGGTGTTTCAATGAAGTACACACCTGCTTCTAGACCTTATCTTTTCACAGGAATATTACCACCTTCACTATATCATCAATCAACAACGTGGCTGTGATATCACACAGTTCTTAGCCCTGGTGTGTCATTAGAAGTGGAAAAAAGAAGAAGCTCTGCTGCTTAACATTGTTTGTCACATTCTCTATACTTGTCAGTTTACTTTATTATCATGCTCAGTGCCATTTTTTTCTGACTGTAAAATATGTAATGATGCAGTGTAAAATCCATTTGTGACGCCTGTCACTGGCATTCCCTGGCAGCAGGAATCAAATGGATGCAAGGACAGTGGAAAATGTACAAATATCATCAAAACATCTTGTACTCAGTGTTTCCCACTGGTGGTGAAACGAAAGCCCAGGCAGCACTTTCTATGTAGTGGGAGCTTCTGTGATAACTGTCACACTACACTGAGTTGGATTCATCACTGGAGATCACTCTCTATCAAACCCAGTAAGAATGAAATGATTTCTACCAAATGTTGAAATATGCGTATGTCTCGGTCTGAAGGTGTTCCCAGTGGTGAGGGAATCAGTGGAGCATGCAATGACTAAAATCCAAAGAGATACAAATCAAATACAGTAAAAATGTAAGCACTTTGGGGAAATCTGCTTAAAACATCTGCTTGCTTTTATAAAGCTTTGTTTCTGAGATAAACTACACAAGGTTTTTAAATGTATAGTGTGTAATTCTGCCACTAGGGGCCTATCACAGCAAAACAATTACAAAACATGTAGTTTGATAACGAAGTGAAGTATTGTGGGATTGTGGAAGCTGCCACAACCACCAATTTTGATGAACATCTCTTTGACATGACTCAGGAAAAATGTTCACAGATGACGTCATGTGTTAAAGTTTTATTCACATTATTCAGTCACGTTCGTCTCATGTTAAATATCCAAAGTGTCCCTCGTAATTTGAAAACAAAGGGCCGTTAAGAGGGTGACGCCATTGACAGGCGACTAAATGAAATAATAAAACTATAGATTCCTCTGGGTTTAAACACTGTTGAAAATATATAAAATACAGTAAATACACAACTCAATGTCTTAGTAATTTTAAGACATTAGACATTTTAATATATCTTTAATGCTGTGGCGCTACTGCTTCCTTCCACAGTCCAAAGACATGCAGTTAGGTGAACTGATGACTCTAATGGCCCATAGGTGTGAATATGAGCGTGAATGGTTGTCTGTAATAAACTGGTGACTTACCCCTCCTCTTGCCAAATGAGGCATGCCAAATAAAATCCTGCTAATTTGCATAGACTTCCAAAACAGAAATCTGAACGTGGTTCAAAATTCTTATTTTGTTTTGTTGACGTTTCTGGATGAAATCAAAAATAGACAAAGTGAAGTAAAATAAACGCCTAGATGTATTTGGGGCATTTTCTTTCCACTAGTCTGAAAGAAGACATGCCTTAAATCTCACTTACGAGATCACCTCATAATTTACTCAAGAGCATTCCAATCAATCACACTGTTATTGAGTAAATATATTTCTGAATCATTTTTGTTGAAATCTAAGGCTCATCCGCTGTGTAAATACCTCCTCCTTTGTAAACGGAGAGATTAATCTGACCAGTCCTCTCTCTCAGTCGTACGAGAAGAGAACCTAAGCTGCCGTGAATCACAGTTATTTAAGAGCACGGGGCAGGGAGGCTGTTAATGCCACCCTTGCCCTCCTGTCAACTGATAAGACGGCTCATTGCTATGCACACGTGAAATGAAAAGACATAAACTGACGCACACAAATGTGGCACCTTTCATGATGAAACACACAATCGCATACACGAACATAATCTCACACAGACGCACATTTTCTCCGTCATATTTTGCCGAAGCAGTGACTGACAGAGCACACAAATGTCAGTGCTGACACTCTCTATCCCTTCTCTTAGATGTGTGTGCACCTTATGCTCTCTAAATGGCTTAGTGTTTGTGTGTGTGTGTGTGTGTGTGTGTGTGTGTGTGTGTGTGTTTATACAGTTCCCTTTGAGATTATGCATATGTGTGTATTCATACATATGCATGTGCCCGTGTCTATCACTGTCTTTGTCTCCATGCTTGTCTCTAGCTCCTCGCCCTCCGGATTCACCAGCCGTATTAACATTAGCCTCTCCGTATGCTGTGGGGATGGGACAGATCTTAGCTTGGAGAGGAAATGAGGGATAGGATAAATGAGGGGGAAAGAGGTCATCGTTGTCAGAGGAGGATGAGGGTGTGAATGTTGTCATGCAGAGAGCACATGGGAGTGGCACGTCCTAGCTGGAGAAAGGATAAAGAGAGGAGGAGACGGGAAGCCAAGCGAACGATTGTCAAGCAGGGAGAGAGAGAGGGAGTGGCAGGTCTTAGCTGGAGCATGGCTAAGTGGAGGGGGCATGGCTTGGTGTCACTCAGTTTGAGTGTTTTAACTAGTCGAACCCAGCGTGCCGTGTGAGTTTAACATGCTGGGTACACTGTCATGAGAAATAGCCTCCCCTTAAAGCCATGGTCTATCAGCATTGTATATAATTATAATATCTATCAAATTATTGATATATGTTTTTTGTAGAAATAGGATGTAGGCCCATTAAGAATGGGTTGATTGAAGTCCATTCCTTCACTGCCAACAGGTCAGAGGGGGGTGAGGTCTGTGGGTGAGATGCTGATTGACACAGTGTCTAAAATGTTCAAATTCTACATAATTGCCTTCTTTATTCATTATTCTTATATATATTTTATACACCCATATGTAGTGTTACAGCAGCAGCATCACCAGACCAGTTGTTGCATCAACAAGCCAATCCTGTGTTTTGTTTTTAGCCATTTGGGGCCAGTATGACAAGCTGTAAATGCAGCATTGACAATCGTGTTGGCAAACAGTTGCATATTTACACATCCAGCAGTCATTGAGCAACATTAGCATTCATTTGAAGTTGTGGTTTTGCACCCCCAGGACATATGTAAGCACAATATTCACTCTCCTTTTAGCTCTGTCTTTGGTTTCCACCAACCCCTGAGGGAAATATCTGGTTCTTTAGCTGCTAAATGCTCCACTCAGTTCATTAGCTAGTTGATTTGCTGAAAACATATGCCTGCTTTCGATGGAAACAAGGCTGATGAGAGCCGTGAGAGAGAACCAAACTGTAAAAATGATGGACGCAAAACCAAAACAATGCTAAAAGTCTCATTATAATCCTGACAGTAAGATAAATATCCGTAAGTTCCTCACACCTTTGACAGTACACAGTGATCTGATCCATTATTGAAACAGTAAGAACTGATGTTCTGCTCCCACTTGAGATCCTGGGAGATGATGGATACCAGTAAACAGAAGGCTCTACTGTGTCAATTGGGCAGTCATACAGGGTAATGAGGGCAGGCACAGCTGGAATACTTCCTTAAGTTCACAACAATCTCCACTGTCTTTAGATCATTGAGCTCAAAGTTGTTCTGGCTGCCCCAGGTCTCCCATCTGTAGGCATATTCATTCCTACCAAAGTGTCCCTGGTAAAACTTCATGAAACTTTAGGAACTTGGCGAACTGATGACTGGAGGTGCAGCTGTAGGTATACAGGGAGAGTCAGATAATGTTTCCCCAGCTTAACATGTTGCTTCCTGTCAGAGAGAAAGTCTGTGATCCACCTGGAGGTGGAGTCAGGCACTACTGAAGGATGACGTGGAAGGCCATGTTCACTGCATTGCCTACAGACCTGTTGGCTCTGTAGGCAAAGTGCAGGGTGTCCTGGAGGCAATCAGTGATGGCTTTGAGGTGTGACAGCACAAAGTGCTCAAACTACTTCATAACCACAGTGGTCAGGGCAACAGGTCTGTAGTCACTGCCCTGTTGACCTTGGTTTCTTAGGATGCTGGTAGAGGTTTTAAAGCAGGCTGGAACATGACTTGTCTCCAGTGAGGTGTTTAAAATGTCAGTGAACAGAAACAGCTGATCAGCACAGTGCTTCAGAGGAATCATTTGAAAAAATTCACACAATTATCTGTTTTTGCAAATTAACTCTGAACTATAAATACTGTTATAATATTATTTTATTTTTTGCCATTTATTTGTAATATACTCTTCATAAAATTACCTTTTCTTCCATATAAACAGAACAACTAATGTTGAATGTAGAAGTAACAATATGCTATATATAAGAATTAAAGATTGTATAAACTGATGATTATGACAAAGAAAACATTAAAGTTGCAGACCAAACCATGATCTGAAAGATGCCAGAAAGCTCTGCAGGGCTGAGGGGGACTGCAGGGTCAGGTGGTAAGTCTCTGCAGTTCGTCACCTTGAGTGCCTTCACAAATAATGACTAGAGCAGTGTTAAGGTGTTGACTTGTTTGGCGTGAGAGCTGACTCCATGTGACTAGAAGACCTAACCACATAAGGGGGCCTCACTGGGATGCTCCCTGTAGGCCTTAAAGATGCAACACTGTCTGCCCTGTTCTGAAGTTGAAAGCTCTGGAAAAACAAGTAAATCAACCTTTAGTTAGGATTATTTAGCCAAACTACTATTTCTAAGATCATGAATTAACTAATTTCAATTCAAGGATTTTAATACTAACTACTGGTAGAGTATCAATTGGGATGTTTGCAATCCACTGTTGAAGGGAATCTCATACAATGGCACTAAACGTTGCACAAGAACATTAATGAATAATAATTTTTCTTTTTGTATTACTACAAAAAGAGAAAAGAAAGAACAACACAAAAGAAAATCTTGTGACCTGTGTTCCAATCCTGACTCACCAATTGGCCTTTAATACAGTGAGGCCATAATAAGAAAAATACTCCATTTGGTACATTATTAATTCACTAAAGGAAAGCTTGTTTGTGTCAGGGACATTTTTTTTTTTTTAATCAAGAAATTCAGTTTTCATTCAATAAAACAACCTTTCGGTCAATGCCTGTTCATTTTACTTGGTCGTCCTCCTCCAACTGTGGAATAAGTGCCTGAGCAAAACGTCCACTTTACTTACATTCAATCCATAAAATGCAGAGCCTTTTAGCTCCTGCACCTGTTACTACATCTTATCTTGTGGGTTCCCAGTTTAAATAAAGTGCCTAGTTTAAATAAAATTCACCGTGACCTCTGATTGACAGTTTTCTTTAATTACATTAGTTAACTTTCTGTCATGACATAGGTTAAAATAATGCATCCAGTTCATCCTGTCATGACACTATCCAGTTTGGGTTGGCATGCTGTAATTAGTGCCCACACTACTGCCTGCTCATGTCACAACATTATGACATCCTACAACAGGCAGATCTGTATGCCCATATTAAGATGGTAAGGTGATCTGAGGAAACTGAGGGTTGCAACATGGAAAGGACATTAAGGTAATAAAACAGCATGTGCAAAATATTGTACAGGGGGAGAATATGAATAAAAAAATATCAGAAAAAAAGGTTTAGGATATATATTATAAGACTGAATAGAAGCAAATAAGAAAGTAAAGCAAGGGTAGCTTCATCACAAAGGTGGCAAGAGGTGCCTGGACTCATTAGTGGAAGCGAGAAAACCAACAGGATTGACTAATAGCAGAAAGCTGGAATAAACCCAAAGGTTCAACAAGTAGGCGTGAGTCTCTGGACTATCTAGGAAAATTAGGTGGTTGAATAAATCACAGTAAATCACTGACCTCTTGAGCAGTCTTGGCCTTGCCCCCCCCTGGCCCCTAGTTGTCTAATTTACTTGAGCACCCAAATATGCTTAAATGTGCGAAATTCTACCTGTTATTGCTAAATTTATATTCTATTTGTGTGCTTATGCTCATTTTGTCTTTTCCCTTGCTGCTGCTGTTACACCGGCTACCTTATTTCCCCACGGAAATCATTAAGGTTCCTTTGATCTCATTTAAAGGTTAATAGAGTAAGTAAAATATTAGGAACACCTTACAAATACTTAACAGATACATGTCATAAATGATACAGTCCCCTAGTAATTTATGGTACTAACACAGTACTCCCCTCTGGATGGCATTAGCATCACTATGTGAGGTCTTATTTGATTTGCAGCTTCAGTCAATCATCCAGGGTGTGGAAATAATTTTCCGTAGTCCCACCACACAACTTTCAACAACAGCAAACTGCAGCTGTCTCCTGAATTATATTAATTTTGCTTCTGCGAGAATCTGCTGTACTTGCATATCCTGCATTTGACCAGGCCTCTCATCTAAATGGACATACTGCGCTACACTGTTTATATCACCCATAATATGCAGATGCCAAATACAGATTTCTATATGTTAAACATCAGACTCAGGCAAGACTGAATTCATTCATAATGCCATTCAGTGATGATGAGTTAACTTAAGGTGGGGGTAAGAAATCCACTGTCCAAAGGTAAAAGTAAATTTGGAGCCTCTCTTTGTACCATCAGTGATCTTTTCTGTGTGGTTATCCAAGGACAGTGCCAGCTGGGGACATAGCATCAAATATGGTAACAGTCCTTGGGAAAACATATAGAAAATTCTCTGATGTACAAGGTTTCTTACGTGTTTGGTTTTGACTTGTTCAAAATCCTTGACAACAAAAAACTAAAGTATGTAGTGTTAGTGTTTGTATGTAGTCTACAACCTTTCATTTTAAAGCCCGGAACCAGCAATATAATAGTCATATTGCCTGTTTTTCAGTTCTGCCCTTTGTGTAACATATGGCCTGATGTAGCATCTATCATTGTTTCAGTTGTCATCAACTAGTCATGTTCTTGATTTCTGTTTCTGTTTTGTGAGACGCTGATGCGGATCCCTCTCTCAAGACTCTTCTGGTGACAGAGGTTGAGTGCTAAAGGTAAAAAGAAAAGAAAATGAATCAAAGTAGAACTTGAACTGAATAAATGGCCACCTGCATTGAAGAGGGGATGGTAGAGGAATGTTGGACAAGATGACTTACTGCAAAAGCTGTGGCTTTGAGATGCCGAGAAAATGAGGGTTATGTCAGAGACATAGACATGGTGTCAGCTGGATTTACATAAGAGACGCAGTGATCTAAGAGCAGCCAGAACCCGGCTTTAGTGAAGGGGCTCAGCTAGGGCTTCAATGGCATGACATGACACAAGACCTGATTTCAATACAGAGGTTCTTAAGGGCTTCGACACAAATGTGAGCACACGAGTGAACATGTGAGTTGTACATACAGCACTCGTCAAAAGTTTGGACACATTCTCATTCAATGTTTTTTTCATATACTTTATCATTTTAGATTGTAGATTAACTCAGAAGACATCAACATTATGAAATAACACATATGGAATAACGTGGTAAACAAAAAAAAGTGTAAACAAAACTATTTTATTTTATTTTTTCTATGTGAGATTCTTTAAAATCACCAAGTCGACAGCCATTTTACTGCTCAGTCACATTATTTCTTTACCACATATCCCATAAAGACTCATGGGTAAATGTGTGCCATGTTCTGGTGTAATTAGACCTTAAGTCTGCATGGAAGACTTTCTGATCAGAAGCCCTATGAACACTCATGCCACATGGCAGCAAGCAAAGTAGCCCAGATTTGCTTCTCTCTGGCCACATCCTCAAGTTGTTCCCAGGTCACGTTCAATATGTCACACATCCAGGGTGCTGCAGGTGTGCATGGACAGCTGCCTCATATTTCAATACATTTGCAAGGAAAACTTCTAAAGGGAGGCACTCATGACATGCCCAGATGATCCTAGATGACTTATTTCAGTGTGAGGGAGCTGTAGTCTGATCTTCCTGACCACCCTGTGTAGTAAACTCATTTCATATTTGTATTTGCATCTATGATCTAATTCTCTTGGCCTCTCAAAGTGCCACTGTGGTCCCACCACACGCAAGTGTCAGGTGCACTTCCAGTTGAACAGTAGGGGATGGCGTCGTCCTCGGCATGTTGCAGAAACTACTTTTAGGGATGTCATCAGACTTCTTTCAATGTGACAGAGCAGTGAGTCTATTCCGTAGTCTGTGTTGAAATGTAAACTGCTTACCTGTGAGCCGTGAGGCTCATTAGATTTCTCCCTAGATGTCTTTCGTTTTGGTCAATACTAGTTCATGAACATAAGCGAGGGTTGGAATATAGATCAGCTGGTAATTTGAGACCTTTGCCTTCAGGCTCCTTCTTCAGAGCAGGAGTCTGGTACCATGCAGCACATGCATCATTTCAGATATGATCAGCTGAACTTGTGATGTTGATTTCATCTTCTCATCACTCATGAGGTGGGAGACACCTTTTCTCCCAGGCAACATTGACATATGATTTGACATGTTAAATTGTAAGCACGTACATACTGCACATAATCATTTTGAAAAACAAAGCATAAAACTTCCACTGTGAGTTTGCTTTCAAGTAAAAAAGTTGAAATATATATATATATATATATACTTCTAAAGGTCTATTCAGGTCTCTCTTACACAGGTGTGAAAGCAACCCAACCATGTCGAAACACACACAGGTGTACCACCGCCTCATGACCATGCTAAAAAACCTTGCCGGGTTTTGTTCTTCTCTTGGGTGTGAGGACCTTGTTGTTCTATTGGTGTGTGTCTCTCAGTGTCACACACACAAACACGAGGTTGCACAGTAACACATGACACAGATTCACATAACCACATAAACGCACACAAACTAATTCATTCTCTCACACATGCACGCACACTCACAAATTCATATACACACACCATGCCGCGCCCCACTTCTGTTTAGGGAAAAAAGTAATTACTTTCTCTCCCTGCCTCAATGCCTTCAAAAGCCTCAGTGGGGCGATTCCCCGGTGAGCCAGTGAAATTCACTTAAACAGCTTTTGAGAGAGTAAGCAGTCTTATTGTTGTGCACTGAAACTTTGATTGGAAAGGGAGAAAAAATGAGAGTAGGAAGAGGAGGGGGCAGAGGAAGATTGGTAAATAAAACTGTTGGCCAGTATTATTATTATTATTTTTTTATTTTTACACATTTCTTTTACCTCTCTGAGTCTCTGTTCTCTTTGACGCGACTAACGATTGTAGGCAGACAACAACGGCAGGTTAAGCAGAGCTGCACAGTATCGTGCTGCGTCTTTTAAAACACAGGTGTGCCACAGCGCGCGTCTCTTTCATGAGTGTGTGTCGTGCTGCGCTCACGCATGCACGCCGCCGCAACCCCTCCTCAGGGAAAGATCTATATCTCTTCAATCTTTCAGAATCAATTTTCATCACAAGTCTTTATGAACTCACAACTCTATTTTAAGATTGCTCAACCTTGACTTTGAGCTTCTTGCTTGGTCCACCTGCAAGACTTTCCTTTCCTTGTTGGAGCATCAAAGTCGGCACGCGAGATGAGTAATATCCCGCAGATTCCCGCTCTGGGCGGCTAACATGAGAATCCCACTGCTATGCCTTAGGGAGAAAAAGGACTAAATAAATTAACAAAGCCGAGTCTAACTGCTCTGATGATGCATCCCATGGCGGAAACATCATTGTATCACATACAAGTCTTATGATGCACCGGAGAGATTTGCAGCGTTGTGTTAGAAATTTCATCACGTTGCTGTAGTGATAATATTCTTCTGAAGTTGTGCAAACAATATGTGTCCATGCACAGCCCTTATGAATACTTTAAATGGACATTGCAAGACGCTCGCACAAATACACACGCTCTCTTGGTGTTCTTGATCATGACACATATGTGTGTATCTGGCTGTGTTTGGAGACTCTACAACACTCTAGGGGAAATGAAAAGGGATGAAGCAGCTTGGAGAACAAAGAAAGTCTATAGGGACTTTATTAACATATAAAGAGTTTGACTGTATGTAGGGTGTATAGTTGTGTGTGTGTGTGTCTTTTTACATGTGGGTAAATGTCTTTGCACATGTGTATGTGCTTATTATTGCCATTTGTTGAGGTGTGCTGTCGAGGCATGTTCTGTGTGAACATGTTTACGTGCCAACAGCTAACTCCCCTGCCTTATGGTTAAAAAAAAGAAGAAGAAAAACAGACACTAATAAGGTTGTTGTTGAATTCTAAAGAGAACAGAGATGCCTGGCCCTCGTGGCAGCTCCAGGGGCTAAGCATATCTATGTATGTGGGAGCTAGTCTCTATTCTCTCCTGCGATCCCTTTCCTTTTTTTTATTTCATCTTGCAATCTAGTGAATCTTTCAGAGAGAGCTGGTTTATCTTTTGCGTGTTCCCCACGTGTCGGAGTGTGTTCTGAGCGATTCCCTGGACTGACATCAAGTGTAACGACACAAATTCAGATCAGAGAGCAAAACAGGAGGAAAAAGGGGTAAAAGAAGAATGTGGCGCAACGGGAAAAAGACAGTACAAGTGAGATGGCAGGGTTAAAAGTGTAAGAGGAAGAGGGTAAGAGGGAAGAGAGAAGAGAAGAGAAGGGATGAGTATGTCGAGGACATGTTTAGCCGAAGACAGACTTAGATTTAGCAGCTACAGTGGGAAAGAAAAGAAAAGTACAGGGAAGATATATGTGTGGGGGGGTTAGCTTTGCCTCTTCCCATCTCTTCCTCTCTTTGATCTCGGTGACTTCTTGCCTGCAAAGAAAGTAGGAGAAAGTGAGCAAAGGTAAAGAGAAGGAGCGAGAGACCGAGTCATGAAGGAACAGAGAAAGATGAGAGGGAAGGGAGCAATTGAGAATTTGGGTGAAAGCAGAAAAGAAAAGGGAAGTACAGCGACAGAGAGAGGGTGAATTCATCAAGAAGTGCAGGGGAGGTGAGAAGGAAGTGCGAAAATTAGAGAGAGGGAGCTTGAATTACAGATATGGAGCGAGAGAGAGAGAGAGAGAGAGAGAGAGAGAGAGAAGCTGAGTCACAGGCAGAGATGGAGATAGATGAGACGACAGGGAATAATGTGTGAGGGGAAGGAAAAAAATGGTGACAAAGTTTCACAGCATTAATTATTATTAAGCAAAACGATCAACGTCCGTTAGCATTTGAAATCGAATTAGCTGGTGATGGTGCCGGTGAGGCTGCGTGCATGAGAAAATGGAGCTGAAAACAGGCTGTGACCCCTGGGGAGGAGTCGCTGCTACGATCTGTATCATGGCACCTTTCAACATGCCACACTTCATATGTATTTAATAGGAAGGTTATGGCTGGATAAATTGCTCAGGAGGAAGGATTTTAATCATCGGAAATAACCTGATTGGATTAAGACGACCTGGGGGTGTAAAGGGGTTGTAAAAATAGAGAGTAATGGAGTGGGAGGAATTATGTTGGTGTCCAGGTTCCTGTAAATATAAGTCCTTTGTCTTGTATCTTGAAGGTGAGTGAGAATTAGTGTTCTTAACAAAAAAACATAAAGCTGCAATACTCAAAATGCAAAGACCTTCAGCAGTTACCTTCATCTCTATGGGCCATTTTAGGGTCTTTCAGCTCCCCCGTTTAAGTTTTTATGAGTAGCGACTTGACTGTTTTAGTTCAGTTTCACCGCTGTCATCAGCGTGGATTTTAGCTGCACGTTTTAGGTTGTTGTTTTTGCTGAAAAGCCCTAAAAATAATTACACACAACCTGCTTTGCATTAAATGGCATACAGGCCAAGTTGGACAGATATTTTCTCAGGAGTTGCTGAAGACCAAAACAGAGCTAAAAGGAAAGTGAATATTGGACTTAATTCATCGGCGAACTCAAGTTCAACTACGACTCTCGGAATTTCACTAGTCTGTTGCATGCATCACTAATAACAAGCGATAAGCTAATAATTATGTTTTGACTCTGGGACAGTGTTGGATGTATTTAACTGTTGCACTGTGTTTTGTTCCCAGTTGTAAAAAGAAGAAGAAAAAAAACACGAGTTGCCATAAACAGAATTGAAATAATTAAAAATGATGGGCATAATATAAACTTGTAGCACTGTCATGTAATCCAAGAGAAGATGTAGGCCTAATTAAAGACATCCAAAGGGAAATTTATAATGGTGAAAAATACTTCATATCTCTATTAGGCATGTGTGAGGCGGGAGGCCTCCATGAAGTGAAGTGAACCTTTGCTGCGGCCCCATTAGCAGTTTGGAAGAAAGACGCTTTAAACATGAAAGTGATTCACCCTGCCGCTCCATCTTCCTCCTTTCTTATCTAGACACAAGGCTTTCCGTCTCATTCTGCAAATTTTAATATCTAAATATTAGTAATTCAACAAGAAAGTGACAGCGTCTGGAATTAAACAGCTGTGCATGTGCTGTATGATTCCTTCCTGCAAATGAATGTGCCCTGTGCGTTTGTGAGACTGTGTCTGAATCCCTCCCTCCATGCAAACTCTATGGCTTAAACTCCTGGGATCAGGTGTGTGTACGACAATTTGCCCTCAGTTTGTTGGCACATCCGACAAACAATTGATCGGCTAATTGAACTTGGGAGCTCTTTCATGTTTCGACATGTGTTCCTGGGCAGATGATGGTGATAGGACGTTTGAAGAAGAAAGCCGCCGCCGTAATCAGAACGCCCTGTCAGCTTCAAATGGATTAGCGCTTGATTTGCGTGCCGGCACTTCAGAGTTCAATTGGGAAGGGGTGGAGGGATATAGGGGGTGGGTTGGAAGACAGAGAAAGGGAAATGCATGGCGCTTGGTGGAATTCGAAAACAGGATGCATCCTTTGCTCATTAGCAAGAGGGGAAGCTGTTTGAAGTTGGTATGTTTGGCAGTAAATGCGACAAGAAGGCTCTGCAATGAAATTTAGAAAATTTTCTGACGAGCTTCGAGGAATGAAAGGAACATACCACAATCCCCGAATGACAAAAATCCTGTGGCTAAATGTTTGCTTCAGATATTAAAGTGGAACTTATTTTTCTAATTTAATGTGTTTTTTTGGGAGGGGGGCAGGGGGTTTGTTCTTAGATGAGTCTGTGGTTGGTTTCACAGCACTATATGACTTTAGCTATATGGAGGAAGGTATCACTGAAGCTGTAAATTATACGCAGTGTGAAATCTCAACATTTCAGCACTGTGCCATCTGTTTATCTTTGAATTTGGTATGCAGCGCTGCCTTACACATGCTGTTTTGTTTTTGTCACGTTCATTTTTTTTCGTGCATTCTCAGCAATTAGACAAAGGGGGCATTAACTGAAATTCAGCTTTGAGCCTTTACACATGTTACACGCGTCTTTGCACGTCTGGACGGTTTAGGTGCAAATGTTTATGTGTCAGTTTATGTCCTCGACATCTGTCGAACGTACACGGTCAAATCTGTAAACTAGTAGTTGTTGTGAAAAAAAAAAGGACTTCAGCTACAGCTCAGTTTAAATTTATAATAATATATAATTTATAAATGCTATAGATGATATACGAAATCAACAGCCCCTTGACACATGATAATAACATAACTCTTTGTTGAATACCTACTAATATAACAAGTTGTGGTTTATCACTCTGATCATCACTCAGAGGGGCCTGCAGTCCACACAGACTGTATTAATTTTGACCCAGCTTAATAAGTGATGAGACAGGAAGCAAATAAAGAATAAATAAATGAAATGAAAAAGGGACACGGTTATTAGATGCAGAACTGCAGACTTGACCGATGAGTGTGGCGCAGGCCAGCTCGTTAATTAATTCTAATATGAGTCATAATATCAAGCAAATTATCCAGTGTCATAAAGGAGGGCTGGCATCAGCAGCCAGACCGTTTTGTCAATTACAGGGTTGCGGTCCCACTTGATGTGGGGACGGCGACAGGGTCAGATGTTTAGTGACAAGTTGAAATGCAGTGACAGTTGGTGGGGGGGTGGGGGGGGTGGGGGGGGTCTTTTCTCAAAGTAAGCATATGCTGGTTAGAAACAAGAAATTTGGTTTCCTCTAAGGGTTAATTAGTTCTTTTGGGACCTAACACAGAGCAACAACTTCTGTTCTGCTAGTGTTGGATGACACAAACAACCAACAGTTACTCATACAGAAGGTGAAACACAAGAAGACAAGACATTTTTAGTGTGGTTGTTTAAAAAACAAAACAAAAAGGTTTTCTGGGAGGGTTGCGTGAACAAATGTTTCAAGTCAGTTTCAGAAATCTCTCTTAACTGCACAAACTCATCATAAATCATTCATTTAAACCTAACAAATGCCCCGCTGCTTCAGTAGTTCATTAGAGGAACTACTGATCTAAAATAAAATAAAGAAATAAAGAAGGTATAGTTTGATCATCAGGTTAGCGAAGAAGAAAAAAAAGAAGTCTTGCTAAAGCAAAATGGGTCATGACTTATACAGAGACCATACTATGGAATAATCTTCTGTTACAAATCAAGCAGTCAAAATCTAGAGTTTTTAAAGGTCAGGTCTTGCCTCATCTCTGTGGTAAGATGACCAATTAAAATCTGACAGGCAGGTTCTGGGTGTTATATT
The DNA here is from genome assembly GCF_000972845.2 of Larimichthys crocea. Classification (NCBI taxonomy): domain Eukaryota; kingdom Metazoa; phylum Chordata; class Actinopteri; family Sciaenidae; genus Larimichthys; species Larimichthys crocea. The sequence continues at coordinate 38,404,868 of NC_040020.1, forward strand.
GCTTAATTATAAACGCTTTTCTATCTTTAATGTCTCTATATGAGTGCCTTATAAATGCTTTTAGGGCCAAAATGGCACGTACAAGAGACCTGAACCGCCCGTAAATTTTGTAAATTTTTGTCTAAGAGACGATTTTAAATCCATGAAACTTGGTTAATGTGACAAGTTCTCTTGAATTATTCATATATTTCACTTAAGGTTAGTCATATATGGGAAAGACTGTTGTTGAGATTGTTGCGTCACATTCCCAGGTTATCAAATGCCGACGTGAATGGGAGACAAAGCGGCGCAGAGGGAGCATGACAGCACAACAAGTCGGTGATCCTTGACCTCCGAATGTGACTCAACTATCTTTCTCACGTATGACCCCACCTTTCAGGGTAAACCTTGAAGGTCGTAGCTGCTTCATGAGTGTCTAGCAGTAGTTTCAGAGTTTCATCCAAAATGAATGAAATTACAGAAATCCACTGTTATCTGTAAAGATGTATTGGTCTTTCATCATATTAATTGAAAAAAGAGGGAAAGAGGAGACAACAAAGAACAGCATGTGAAACGCTAATAGCCCATCTGATGACTTTATTCGCACTATTTATTTATTTATATCCAGTATCATCATGTTCCCAGACAGACAAAAGTGTCTCTGAGATGCTGTGTTGTTTTTCTTTTCATCTGTTGGCGAGGGAACAGAAAGAGGGAGAAAACAGGGTCTTGAATTGCTCTCCCCCATGAGAGCACTGACGTGGTCTTCCCCTGGTGCCACCAGGGACGTCTTCCATCCTCCTTCGCCCACTTCAGGGAGTGTCGTCTGTCCCCGAAGACTCTGTCACATCCCCGCTCCCCGGAATAACTAGGGCATCTGGGTAAAACTTCACAGCATAATTAAAGGAGTGTTTGTGGCTTACACCCTCGTCTCACTGTGTATGTGTGTGTGTGTGTGTGTGTGTGTGTGTGTTTGTACATTCAAGCGCAAAGATACTTTCGGGAGACGAGTTAAGTGATTAGTCGCAAACATGCAACCCAAATGCAGATGACATCCTTCCCACTACCTGTTTTAACTACTGTCCTTAAACCTTGTCCTTGATGAATAGTGTTTTGCATGATGCAACGGTCCGTGATTTTAAAAATCCAAAAAGAACTTCTTCTGTGACTGGTACAAATGCCCCAAAAAACTAACACAATAGAAAACCGTTAAAGAAGATGGAATCCATTTGTTTAAAATCAGGACTACACTGGCAGTAGCATATTATCTTGTTATCATACTCCTTTCAGTCTCTCCCTTTCTTTTGGCCTCATTACCTTTTGTACACTCCTCTCCATTTGTTTAATCCTCACCCCCTTCATCTCCGCAGCTCTCTCCGTCTCCCTGTGTGTTATTCTCTCTCTTCCTCATAACTTTAATGACCTTCCCTCCGCTCTTGTCTTTTGCTGTGGGAGGTGAGGGTGTGTAAGAATGGAAGAAGGAAGACTGAAAGGCAGAAGAAATAAGAAACAGAGTTAGACACTGGAAGCAGGAGCAGCTGCGGAGAAGAAGGTACCGGCAGCACGAAACTCTGTCATTTTCCCAGCCAGTCAGTCGTTAAGTTAGTCAGTCAGTCCGAACAGACTGTACCCGCACAGTGGCTTCCTCTTAACTCTCCATTTCATGGATGTAGAGGGAGAGGGAGCACTTCACTTTGCAAAACATGAAAGAACACTTTACATGGCAGAATCCCCTCGGATTCCTTCCCCTCTTCGCACTCGCTGTCAAAATATTGACACAGGAAGGGCGATACAAGCTGCATTTTACTCTCATGTATCAGACACTTTGTTCTTTTGAATTATTGATACTCCTAGAAGGGGGGTTTGTACTGGACACAGGGCTATCCTCAGGTCTTTTTTTTTTTTTTTTAATACATCTTCAGTGGTAGTACCCGTGGAACCAATCTGTGCCAGCCTACAGATTGCCAGCTCAAAGCTCATCCCTGTTCAAACTGTAGTGTGGCTTAGGGCTAAAAGGAGATACTGTGTGTCTCTGAGTGAAACACCTGGCCTCAGGGCATGCAGTGACTTTCAGAGTGTTTAGCTAATGGCAAATTGTAGAGGTTGCTGGTCCAAGAATGCAGGGTGGCTGTGTTGCCAAAGTGCCCGTAGGTGCAAGGACCGCAGTATCCACTGAAAACAGTGTTGAGAAAAACACAAGTGTTCAATACAGTAAGTGACCTGAGACTCCCCGTGAAATCCTGCATAATGCTGTGAGCAAACACAGTGTATTCAAAGCAGACTATGCACCTATGTGATAGGTATACAATAGCTGCTGACAGTTAAATCACAGTTTTCCTGCACAAAAGTGACAGCTTAGAAAATGCTAGTGTTGTACGGGAATGAAATATGGTTTCATCTGGATTTGGAGTAGCTTTGCTCATGCCGAGTGTTAAAGTGTTCACATCTGACAGGGTAAAACCGATTTTACTGCTCCATTAAATTACCATGTCATGCAGCCACACATAAAATATGTTTTAAATAACTCACTTCAATTAAGCTGTCAATAATGCCACTAAGGTTTTCCTAAAACCTCCTACTGTATTGTGTGGAACATATGATGACCGTGATTATAACTCCGCTTTAAATGATTATAATTGATTGGACTTTAACTTTACATTTATTTGTGAAAGAAAATGACAGAGAAAGAGAACCTGTTCCCGTTGAAATAGATGGAGTTTACATTGTGTTTACAGTAAAAGCCACACATGAATATGGCTGTGGCTGTGAAGTGAAGCCAGCATGGAAGTGCCAAAAAGTGCAGTTCCTTGAACGGCCACTTGGGGCTGGCTACAGAACAAGTCAACATAAGCTCTCATGTTAAAATGTTCAACTTCACAATCAAAATAAACATGGTTACAGCCTGGTACAAAAAACGGTTTGGTCCCTATACCTTCTTTCATCATTCAGCCGTGACAACTGTACTGAAAGTGATTTTTTTTATAACTTATCCATTCAAATTGTATTTAGGCTTAAAGTTATACATTATTAATGATGTTGCCACATTGACTGACAGATGGGTTCTGTTACCCGTGGCTTGTTTGAGTTTTGGCTGCGATGGTTGAATCTGAATAAAAAGGTGTATCGCACTGTCTTTGTCAAGCTCTCCAAAGACCTTTAGCTCTAATGATCATGGCAAAGACTCTAACAGACATTTGTTTCACAGTAGTAAGTATTTGCTCGTTTCTAAATAAGTCCCTGCCCACTTGTGCTCTCATGCCACAGAGGGCAATCTGTAGTCAAGGGAAGGGAATTAACAGATAAACTCATGCCGCTGTCACCATGGATACAGGTAGATAACTTGCTTACAGATAACAGCTGGGGTATATCATGAGTCGTTAACGTGTAAATGCAAATATTACTAAGACAATGAACACATGCTTTAAAATTGACAGACTCTATATTATTAAGTTCACTACAGTTCTCCAGTATAGGCTCCACACAGATGTTTTATAAGTGGGTGTTACAGTAGGACAGAGATATTAAATAAATATCTGTTTTAATGCAGTGCAGTATTGTAAAACTTTGATATTCTGATGATTGTTGGTTTAACTTTTAGTAGTAACTGGATGTTGGTGATGTGGGCAATTGCACACATCCAGTACCCACTTCTTATCTCCCTCCAAAACCAGAAATGTAGGCTAACATTAGGCTACTACTACAAGTGAAGAGGCACTCGCTCCACATTTATTAAAGTGCCGCAAAGTGCTTTTTTTATATATATACTTCAAAATAACCAACCGAGTTATGCAACAGATTTTCTCTAATTTTTACCTGAATGACTTAATTCAAACCTGCCTAAAAGATCTGTGTAGAGCGTAAAAACTCCCCAGCTGGTCAGGTTCTGAAGAGTTATGAGCATCTGAAAACTGTATTCCAAACAGGACTGTGATGTCAAGTCTAGCCAAATCCATTCATGAAACAATCCTAGCTAAACATAGTGGATGCAGCTTTTAAAAATGAGTGTCTTGGTTAATGTGACAAGTTCTCTTGAATTATTCATATATTTCACTTAAGACTGGAGTGTTCTGCAGCTTGTTATTTAGTTAATCACGTGTTATCAGTTCCTGCACTTTTTCACGATCCTGTGATCATCGAGTTAAACACAAAGTAAACAAACTAATGATTTTTTATTTTTAGGTGACGGCATATTTTGCAATTTTAATTTCATAATTTGGCATTCTGCTGCATACATAATGCGTTCAATTTCACAACATTCAAAGCTGTCTAAGCAAAAGAGAAATCTTTAATTAAAATGTACCTGATTCCTGCTTTTCACATGGAGAGGTGATACACCAACTGAGAAACAGTGTTATTTAAGATCCTAATAAATCACATATCGTAAAACTAAAGGTTAGCCCCCAAGTGAAAAGCAGACTGGTGTTACTTGTCTTCAGCCTCACCTTGTCCACACAGATGTGCAGCACCGTGACTGTGGATTTGGATTTAAACTGACCGAGAGACTGAGTTTGAACCTTTGGACCTCGGTGGTATCTCTGAGTGCTGCCTGGGGGTATCAGACATTGTACGATAGGAGCCAGGTGGGGCGTTGACATTTAGCTAACAAAGAGATCGGTAACGTAACCCCTGTGGGGTTGTAGGTGAGTCGATCACTAAGCCATGTTGCCGTGTATCAGATGAGCTGCTGACATTTTTTTATTTTTAATCATTATCACACCCACAGTCACTCTCACTCTCTCACTGTGAAAAAGTCAGCTGCACATCCATTTACCTCTCAATGCATTTACAATGAGTCACAAGATCGAACATGTGCAGAGAAGTGGGGATGGAGGCTGAAAATCGTTTTATATTATCGTCTTTTTTCTTGACAGTTTCATGCTTTGAATAGATTGTCCTTGATATTTTTTTACTGTACTTTATCACCCACGTGTCATGGGCAGGGTTAATTATATTTGTTTGTTTTTTTTGTGCACTGTACAATATATAACTACTCATCAGTTAATGGTTTTACCAGCATCTAAATCTTGAGTTGCAAATGATTTAGGCCCAGATCCTCTGCACTTCTTCACGATATCTTCATGGTAAGCTACAAAGATTAGCCATAAGCCAGCAACGTAAACATTCCTGTGTGTCGCCTATACCTCAAACCTCATTACCTCAACAGTTTTAAAAAAGTTTTTTTTGAAGAATTTATTAGAAAGTGTTACCAAATCATTTCAACTGTAACAAAAAGTGAAAATGGTCTATTAATACTGTTCTATTAACGGTTTCTCTGTTGCCTTCTAGTGAGCTCCTGTCATAAATCAACTGCATCCTTGAAAACTTCAAATATGTGAAAATGAAAGTTTCAGTGTAAAATGAAGATAAAAAACAAACAACTAAAATGACAAGGTAAATTAGAAAAAAGTGAAATTCTCTGACTGTTGTTGGAAAAGCATAAAGAAGAGCTGCTGACGCTTCTGCGTTGGCTTCAACAGATGTGTGGTTTTCTTTTGATAATATACATCCTGCGATCCACTCAAAACAGACCTGTGACCCACTTTTGGTTCATGACCCAGTACAAGGGAAATAAACAGTACAAGAAAACTTGCACCATATGTTAAACAGTAGTAATCGAATCAGTAATTGCCTAATTTACATGTTAATCATTGCTGGAATAGATGTATTAACATATGAAAAGGACACCAATGTACACACACTATACTGCAATATCAAGGAAAAGTGCATCATCCCTCATTGTACTATTACTCCCCCATTTCCTCTTAGGCATGTGCTGACACACACAGACTTTGTTCCACAGAGCAACGGCTGAATAATTTCCATTGACTTCCTGGTGCATTGGCCACCGGAGGCAAATTCATAAAAGCAAAGATCTAAGGCATTAATTCACGTGATTGTGTGATTGCATTAAGCCCATTCATCACACGGCAGTGGTGATGTGCATACTGTATGTGTGCAGCCCCTGTTGTGTAATTTGATTCAGGGGATTTCCAAGCTTATTTCGTCACTTAATTAACTACAGAGGAGTATCACTGGTATGGCTTTTTCTTTTCAGTTTCATTTTTGTTTATCTCTTGGCCACAGAGGTGCGGAGTCATCTGGAGGTCTTTGGAGCCATGCGAAGATTAACGCCTGTCTACTTCTGTGGAATCTACCGTTGTAACGCTGATTAGAAGATGGCAAAATCCCCTTAATGAAGATTTGTTTTCTCAAACACCCCCAGTTTGTCTTAATGGTATCATGTAATATTTCCATGCTGAAGTGCCCATTATGACAGCAATTAAAGGCATTCCAGGCGTGTTTTTTTTTAAGCCCACACAATAGAAAATCTTAATATTGTACCAAATGATATTTCTCATAATAACATCAACCTTCACAATTACCCCTGCCTTGTACTAATTACAGACAATTAGCCGCGGCGACAGGTAGAGATATCAGACCCTTTCATCAAGTATTAGTTTCAGCTGATTATGAAGAAGCAGCACATTGCATCTCTGCACACAACTCTCCCCGTAGGCCTAATTGGCTCTTGGATGATTCCAGCGTTGTTTGTTTAGCCCAGATTACACCTGGGATAAAGGCTTCAATTAAAACCAGCGCTGTAATGATCTCGTCTCAAATGCCAGCCGTGTACGTACCACCGATGGCCTCTCACAGAAAGGTCACTACCACTCACAGCAGCACATTGTGCACCTTTTTTTCTTTTTTTTTTTAAAGATTTAATGCTCCGGCATCAGAGAGATAGTGGCCTTGCTGAACACTAAACATCATAAATACTTAATTATAAACTTTCTTCTCTGAACCATCAGGGAGGAAGACAAGAAAGTTAGTCATTTAAAGGTACTAAAATCAGATATTTATTCTATCTGTGTTTATATCACACAGCGCCTCAGGGCTACAACCATAGCAAAGCCTGATTAACATGCAGACAACAACAGCTGAGGAAGTGTGTGTGTGTGTGTGTGTGTGTGTGTGTGTGTGTGTGTGTGTGTGTGTGTGATGGAGAGGAAGAGTGCACTTGAATGTTTCTCATTTTTTTCCCCTTGTTTACCTGTAGGGCATTGCACTAGAGCAGAAACATGAATTGCTCACTATTGACAAATCACCTAAAGCTGATTGCTGCATTAGCTCTGCTTTTAAAATGACTCCTCACTTTGATTGCTTCATCATTGCTTTTTGGAAAAAAAAGAAAAAAAAAGCTCAGTGTGATGAACTATGAATTGTATGTGTTTATCCGTACATTATTTCCAGATGTCAAGGACAAGGAACTGAAGCTACAATTTGTTTATCCCCTTTCAGACTGTGTGTGTGTGTGTGTGTGTGTGTGTGTGTGTGTGTGTGAGTGTGTTGAAATAATAGGGTTAGAGAGAGTGGTGTGTGCACCACCGGTGGCTACAGACACACAGGAACCTGATTAGGCCACACAGGAAGTGTGCTTTTCATCTCCGATTTCTCCAGGTTGCATCACTGCGGGTTGTCATTGACACATCCTTCCTCACTGACAACACATGGGGTCTAAAACAACATTTCCCACCTGTCAAATTATTTCCTTTGTTTTGCGATAACATCATTGTCGACCTGACATGGTGCGTATACCTACAACTGTCAATGTAACCATTTCTGACATCGTGCACAGCTGTAAAGCGGGTTTCTTTTCTTCCCCTGTGTCACAGATAGCCTTAGCAAAGCCGGGTTCCGCTTCTAATTGTCGCTGGGAGTGCATGAAACATTTCCTGCAGCATGATTCACCCCGCATCCATCCAACCTCTCCTCATCATCATGGGAGTTCCTTATATCCATTGCTGCACCAGAGGCAGCTTCAAACTGACTTCTACCATCACTATCTTGCTTATATGTCAACCTTAATAATGAGAAATTAACATAGAGATTTTCTTTTTCAGTCTGATACACACCCACTGTATGATAGCATGACATTCTTACCCTGTGGTTTATTGTGTTCTCGTGTGCAAGGTAGGTAAATTACATTATGAAGATAGCATTGTGTTATATTTTTATGAAGATCCTATTATTCCTACTTTAAGTCTCTATAAGCTTTGCTCCAAAAACACCTGATACTACATTTCCCATGATGCAGTTCTTCAACACCTGCACCAACAGGTGTTGAGGAACTGTGCCATGGAGCTCTATCCCATTCTTCATTCCATCTTCTGGGGATCCCAGAGAAGTTCTTCATTTCCCACCCTGTGGAAAACATCTGATCAGGTGCACTTACTTTAGTAGTAATGAAGTGTAACCAAGTGGAAAAACTGGTGCTTAACATCATCCTTCCAGTTGTCGGGCCACAATTACACTCATCAGTTTTCCTATAAATCCAAAAGGGGGCCTCCTTCACTCCCTCCACGAGGTAACTTGGACAGCCTCCTCTTTATCAACTTCAGTTCTGCTTCATCAACATCAACATCAATTTGGCACCATCAGATGATCTGGGTACACAGCTTTACACAGCAAACTGCCTAGTAACATCCGCAACCATCATCCCTGAATATAGAAAGAAATAGATTCAAAGAAATCTTAAAAGTTTTGGACCAAGGATTTTAAACTTGCCCACTGGAATAATTGTAGTAGATGAAATGTTTGTGAAAATATTTGACAAACTAACAATTTTTTTAAGTCGCCTATAAGGCACAAAGAATTACCTTCAAATTCCAGCATTTATTTGCTGTGACTGTCGCTGCTACTGTCTGGCACACATTCTTCTGTCCTACGAGGCAAACCCCACCCATCTGTTACTCTGAGCGATATACAACAAATGCTACGAATATTTTGCACCATTTAACCCAGCTCTGATTCCTTCTTCCTCAGCAGTGAAACACAGATGATTTGGTTTATGCGTTGGAGAAAGAACAGCAAGGCATATTCTATCCAGATTGAAATATTTGTCATCATGCTCTCTCTCTCTCTCTCTCTTTCTCTCTCTCTCTCTCTGACAAATGTGCGCCGTACTTAGGCTCCACAAGCAGCTTTATATGACTCACCAAGTTAAGATTTATTCCTTCCATTACCTTGTGCCCTTACTGTCTTAATATTAGGACTTTCAAACTTGCACCACAGTGAGGAAAAAAAAAATAGAAACACTTGCCTTATTTAGTTCTTCAGCACTCACGTATAATTTCATATCTTAAAAGCAAAAACATTTAGATAAAAACAGTGTTTTTGTTTTCCGTAGTCGCATTTCCCATCTTTCTCTCTGCATCCCTTGTTGTCAGAGCACGCTTGGGAAATGCGACTGACAGGTTTGTGTTTGTGCTTAATGTATTTGCCCTTTGCATATATAAATCTGATTCTCCATGGTGTGCAGGCTGAGGCTTTTAGATGTGACAGGTATCAGTGTTGAAATCAGCTCATCTGAGGGCGCGGCACTGCTCATTTCTTTCTGCTAATTCTGTTAAAGCCACTGGGACTCCTAATAAGGAACAACAGCGCCTTGATGTTTGGCCCTCTGGCATGCAAAGGTTTATTTGTGGGCGGTGTGGGAAGACACACATGCATATCTATACACACATATACACGTATTTAGCAAACACTCATTTCCACTTGCTTTTGCCTCTCTAGCAAACGCGCATGCACACACACACAAACACACACACACACACACACACACACACACATACACACACACACACACACAGTCACCACACACAGTCACACACAGCCATGGGCATAAAAGAGGTGCAGAGATGCTGGCGCATTCATAACAGGCTCACAACAGAAATAGGCCCTATAATTTACCTGTGCTAAATGCAGCTTTTTAGTAGGTGCCAAAGCGACCAGCAGCCTCCTACTCTACTCTTACTGCTCCTCCTCCTCCTCGCCCCTCCTGCCCCAGATTGTAATTGTCTCCTGAAAGAGCACACAGTAAATAAAGCTAATGCAATATTTTCTCCGGAGTTCATCTTGTGATGTAGTGCCGTGTTTGGCTTGCCGGAGAACTAAGTTTTGAAATTGAACTTGGGGGCTGGTTAGATGAATAATGGCTTTTCTGAAATAGTTTTCAAGGTTAGCATTCACTGAAAAGGACACACTTTCACATCTGAAGTCCATTTCCCTTGTGTGGAAATTATACAACTCTTCAAAATGGGGATTTTATTTTTTTCCTTTGCTGTAGTGCTACTTTTTGCTTACAGAAACACACACACACACACACACACACACACACAGCAAGCTCTCCATCTGATTTTGTCTCTCATTCTCTCTGGCTCCTTGCTTTTCTGTTTGTGTTTCTCTGTGTCAGAGCCTCTCTCACCTCCATCACCTCCTTCCTCTCACCCTAGCTGCCCCTGCAAAGCCACCATGACATCTTCTTCAGCATTTCCACCACTCTTCTCTTTTTACCAACCGTCCCCTTTCCTACCTGCCATCATCTTTCTCTCATCCCTAAGTGCTGCTTTCCCCTCTCCACCCTCCCAGTCAGCTTCCCACTGCTGTCTCCATGGTGTAGTGATGGTCACCATGGCAACTGTCAGGCGAATGGAGGGTGGCTTACAGGACTGGGTTGGTGGAGTGGTGGTTTTGGTGGTTGGGGGGTGGGGTTATGGAGGTGGACTGTAGTATGTTGAAAGGCACAGTGAGGCAACACATTAGCAAACATGACTGATAGAGCACACGCACGCACACACACACACACACACACACACACACACACACATGTTGTTACTTACAGTATGAATGTACATAAACACCCACTCTCCCACTGTCACACATATTCACGCGCGCACACGCACACGCACACTTAACAGGCACAAAGAAGCTCTCAGTGCAAGAGCATTAGAGTTGAGAGGCTTACGAATGGAAATGGGATTTTAAGACTACCTGTGGATTCCCATACAAAGGGAGTGAACTAATGTAAAATTGGCTTAAATGGAGAGGAAAACACAACATGTGATTTCACAAACTTAAACCGCATCAGAGAAGTAAAAGGGAGTCGCTTTTTCTGGAGTGAAGTGAAGAGAAAGGAAAGTGCCTATTACCTGTGCCTGAGGAAAAACTCCAAGCTATTGTTTTATTTACCAATCTCTCAGGCTCTGTCTCCTTCTTATTTTTATTTTTTTTATCTATCTGCAGACTTTAATCTCAGTATGCAGCTGAGCTCCCTATGAAGACACATTACATTACATTGGAAAGGTTGGTCAATGAAGGTAAGGGATGAGAAACACAAGCAAGAGATTAAACAAACAGACAAAAAAAAACAAAAAAAAACACTCACAGGTGATGGGAAAGGGAGTGCAGTGAGAGTCAGAGTGAGGAGAAGACATGCACATACGGAGACAGTAAATCCACCAGAGATGGACTGGAAAGAGTAGTGATGCAAGCAGCCGGGCTCATGGCAGCATATAGGTGAGTCTGACAAAAGTGTGCTGAGAAGCAACCAGACAGTCGGACAGACAGTCCAAGAATGTGTCAGACATGTTAATAGGTGGTTGTCAGCCAGCCAAGCAGTCATAATCCATAATTCTGTCCCCCTGCCATCCAAATGAATGTATTTGGAACCTGTTTTCATTAACCTTGTGGACCCTTGTGTTAGTGCGCTGCATATATGCAACACTTGCAAATTCACTCAGGACCACACACACTCCCACAGCTCAAATTCACTTGCACCATGTAAGCCTAATGACTGGAGTTTATTTGTGCATGGACACGTAAAATGGTTGTTCAGCAGGCGCATAATTTCTGCAAGGCCTGACCTGTTAGTGCTAGGCCACATTTTAATCGAGTGGACTCCACACGACTGCTGGCTTGATGATAGGGATGGTAGCAATAAGTGTACAAATGGATACAGGGATGTGTATGACAATATTAAATAAATGAATTAAATTTCATATAATAAATAATGACAAAAAAACATATTTAAATATGCTAATGAAGCACTAAACATGAGGCTGAACTCATCTTGGCAGATATTGTTCTTAAACTTTAAAAGTCCTTTAAAATCTTGTTTTTAGTTTAGTTAGCTCTTCCAGGTCCCCATCGCCATCTGAGGGCTTTTATTTTGAAAAACATGAATATTCCAGACCCCCCCTGTTAAGATCCTGTTATTGTCTGGGGCTTTTTATTTTAAAAATCATCTCATTCTACTGTACATGAAGCACCGGACTTTGTAGGCAAGGGACCACATGTGAAGTTTTTTTTTTTCTGTTTGTAGTCCGTAGGTAAATAGTTTCTATGTATTTTTTATTAGCTTTATTTAAAATATATATGTGGGCTATATATATTCAAATGCAGATCTTGGTTCAGAGATCAACTAAAATGTATCATCATCATAATAATAATCATTAATTATTCTTGTGTATCAAGTTGCTAATTGGACTGCAGAGTTAACCTTGGCCCCAATGTCAGTTTTCTGGATATGCATTGGTGTCACTAGAAGCTCCAAAACATTAGCTGTTGCACCTAGAGGCTAAATCGTCAGTGTCGATAGGTTCTTTTATTTTGAAAACCTGGCCTACTCCAGAGCTCCCTGTAAGGTTCTGTTACCAGTTGCAAGTTTTACTTTGAAAATATGTGTGTGTGCGTGTTGGGCAAACATGCATGCATACATGACAGAGAGAAAAAAGTTGTGCCCATACTGTGCTATATATACTGCTGTTGTCCAACAATCCCACCAGCTAACAACAGCTCCTGGTCCCTGGTATCTCCAGCACTGACCAACTGACATGCCTTACTGGAATATTTACATTACATTACAATTATAATGTAATTACATTACAGACACATTGTTAATGCATACTGGAGTGATGTTCACTTTTTGCAACAAATAGTAATCTCAACAACTGCTACCAAATTTAGCCAGAGCGACAATGCATCTAGCACCTGTGAAGTATAGAGCAACAAGAACATTAAAATATGTAAAGCCTAGCCGTCGCTATAAACACACAGTGCACAGGCCAAGCCCCAAGGAAGAACGGCAGGCTAATTTGACATAATGTCATTGCAAAAGAGATAACAGTTTTACAACAAGAATATCTGACTGCATTTATTTAATTAGGTGGTGTTTATGCATTCATTATCGGACAGTTTGTGTCGGAGAATACAGACAAATGGACAAACAACAAGTCGTCACTTTGATTATACCCAAGCTAAGAGAGGACAGACAGACCAACTGCATCAGACAGACACAAAGAAATTGAATTTCAGAGAAAATGAATCCATCTCGATAACATTGAAGTCAGGTGTGAGAAGAGAGCCCCGAAAATGAGCAAGGTGCGCTGTGCTCGGAATACAAGTGAAGCAAATGAAAGAGAGTTTTTGGTCAATCAAAGTCAAAAGTTGACTGGCATAACTGCTCTGCTACAGGGACCGCTTAGATTCCATCTCTTTCATTTCTGTCTGCCAGAGAAGACAATGCTGCTGTCGAGTTAGCCTAAAATTCCTGTTATTATCTGCGGGGGCTGCAGTAAGGGGCAAGCTGCCCAAATTGAGAAAGTGAGAGCGCGTTGAATGTAGATTTTTTAATAAGCATTAGTGTGCCATCGCACAATGGCTGATTCAGTCTACTCACAGTTTGTGAAATAATAATGATTAAGGCGATAAAATTGTGTGTGCTGCTCATGTTATGTGTGTTTTTATGTAAGGACTGAATATGTGTGTGTGTTTCTCTGCTTGAGCACACACATTTTGGTATATATATGCAGAGTTTTGTGGGGATTGAAAGGATTAGTGTGGCTGTATAGTTCACACTTTCATAAAGCTCCAGCGTTTTGCATATGCATCTGCACATTTTTGTACTTTTTTTTCGTGACAACTGCCTGCACACTTGTGCTTCTTGAGTGTTTCTGGTTGTTTAACTTTTCTTAGTAGTTTTGTATGCCAGCATGCACGAATGACTTTGTATCTCTCTCTCTCTCTCTCTCTCTCTCTCTCTCTCTCTCTCTGCATGTGTATGTGCGCATATGTGTGTGTGTGTGTGTGTATGAGGATGGGGAATGAGCGGTCTGTCATGCCTGAGAGGGAGCCAAGCCTGTTTAAATTGCCTTCTGGCTTCCAAGCCTCTCATCTGCAAACTGGCACCTCTTGTTCTCTCTCTCTCTCTCTCTCTCTCTCTCTCTCTCTCTCCCTCTTTCTCTCTCTCTGTCTTCCTCTCCCCCACCATCTCTCTTTGCTTTGTATGTCCGCCTCTGTCTCTCCTCCTATTTTGTATGTATGCCTCTATTCTGCCCTCCCCCGTCTCTTTCCCCGCTCTTCTCTCTTCCTCTGTCTGTTTATCCCTTCTCTGTCAGTCTCTGTCAGTTTTCCGCTATGATGCACCTCTGTAATGGGAACAACGACACTATTAACTTTCCTCTGCGGACGCATGCACGCTGGCGCACACACACACGCATACACACAGATAAAGCTGAATCATACTACTTATGTAGTATGATGTGACTACTTCGGCAGCAGCAGCAGCAGCATCTTAAAATTGCACAAAATCACAGCCATGCCCACTTGTTGCCCACACTTAATTTGTAATACAATCCCAGACTGACAGAGCTATTTACAAATCATACTACATTTTGTAATTACACCGAAACGTGGCAGAGAGCTGCTAAAAGCAGTGGGCTTTTAGTTCCCGGCCACTATCCTCACTTGCCATTCATCACACATAAACTTTTGAACAGCATTTACTGTCTCCCATTCGCTGTATATATATTTATGTGTGTGTGTGTGTGTGTGTCGTGCATGTGTGTAGACAGTAGGTGTGTGTACGTGCATGCGCATGCACATCTGTTGATACGCCGCTAATAACCCCCATTTGTTTGTCCTTCAGTGTAATGGCCTCCATAAATCACATCATATTCTCCTTAGAGATTCGCCACTGGGCCCTTCGCTCCCTCTCTTTCTCTCATCTAGCCTTGTGTCTCCCCCCTCTGCTCCTCCCACACCTCTGCCTCACCTCCTCACATGTTGCTGTTTTTTTTTTTGTTTGTTTTGTTTTGTTCGTTGCTCCCTCTTTCCTACTTATCATTTCTCTCCCCACCCGCCACAGCCCTCCCACCCCTCTCCCCCGTCTCTGATGAGGCCCTGCTTGATCGAACCTTGTTGTTCCGTGAGGCCTTTTTTATTTATCAGTTTGAGCACTTTGACCGTCTGTTTTTCTCTCTCCATTGATTATCACATTAGCGGGGCTTGATGTTTGAGTCGCTGTCCTTAGATTTTTTGGATTGCGCGAAGGTTGTCATCGCGTTGTGGCGCTAAACGAAGTGAAAAGGCCACATGTCAAATGGAGTGATTTGTTTAGTTTGCGGGGAGGTACTCCAAACAAAATGGCTAAACGGTCCGCTTTAGGATCCAGCGGAGGGTGTGCGTGTACGTGCATGCGTGTGTGTGTGTGTGTGTGTGTGTGTGTGTGTGTGTGTGTGTGTGATGGAGGGTATTCCTGATTGTCCTTGGATACTTTGGCGTGATATAGAATTCTGAGTGGTTTAAAAGCTTCATGCTGTTTCAGCCAAGGTTGTTTTTCACACTGAGTAGTCCCCTCTTTCTTTTTCTTTTTCTCTCCATCCCTCTCTTTCTCTCTCTCTCTCTCGCTCTTCATCTTTGTCACACACACACACACACGCGCACACCCACACACGCACACCTTCAATACTTTGTCCCTTGTTTAAAACTTCTTCGTAAGAGAGACTTACTACTGTACACACGCACAAACACATGAACTTGTTCACAACCTAATGCTATTACTCAACCTATTCAGGATGCCTCTTATCTATTGAATTGCACCCGAAAAACACAAAGAAGACACACACACACACACACACACACACACACACACAAGATAAGCACATTTACAGTTTCACCTACGCATACAGAGTACCTTATACACTTCAAAGTGGGGCAGCCTATCTCCCAAGCAGGCAATCGCTCTGGTTACAGCATTAGAACCTGGATAAAGAAATATTTACTGAACCTGAACATATGCTTGTGAATACATTTAAACCCTCCAGTGGAGAAGACGGGGATTCTTTTGAAGATCAGTTGCGGGAAGCAAAAGAGTGAAAAGGGGAACAAGCAGGGAGGTGGCAGGGCATAAACCCATCCAATCTTATTGTATTCACCTTCCACCTTCTTTATTTGTTAAATAGGGTTAAGCTGGCTTTTCTGTCGAGTGAGACTTTTTTGTAACCTACATTCAAAGAATTTTCTTTATTGAATTACCATCAGAAATAGCTGCAATAAATCTTAGCCTATTAGCTAAGCTTATTAGCCCAAATCAGACCCGATTTGGTTGTTTGAGCTGATCCTAAAATATTAATGTTCAATTTTGGTTTATTTATTTTCCTAAATTATATGTGCTGTCTGCCTTTTGACTTACATTTTCCATTAAATAATATACTATGTTATGCAGGGTTTCCAGGAAATTATACACCACGGATCAACACAGTCTCCCCAATTTAAACTCCTCTAACAGCCTGGGTGGTTTTGTGCTTTTACTGACATGTAATATTGTAATTAATCATGATGTTAAAAAATCTACAAAAATCAATGGAATAAATGTTCCCCAATGCACATTTTAAATACCAAAAGTGTTTACTAGTATTTTCTTAAACATTGTACAAAGAAAGTTTTGCAATCCAGGACGTGGTGACATTACTGAAAATAGGTCCGACAGGGCTATAAGCAGTCAGGCGATTTAATAAGTTCAAAAGGTTAATCAAATCTATTGAAAAGAGAAAGCAAGGAGTAATGGTAAAATCACAGCCCAAACGGTCTGCTGGACAGGTCCATCACAGCTTAAAGGTCCAACATGTAAGATTTAAGAGGGTCTATTTATAGAATATGACAGAAATGGAATCTAATATTCATAACTATGTTTTCTACTATTAGTGTATAATCATCTTAAAATAAATGAGCCTTTTGATATCTACAGGCACGGTGGGCCTCTAAAGATTGCCTCCATAGTTTCGTCATGTTTGGAAGGGTAGGGTAATGCCAGGGGGTTGCAATTAGCAACAACACTGCTAGATTGTTAGATCAAATAACATCTACAGTGGTCCCTCGTTTATTGCGGGGGATACGTTCTAAAAATAACCCGCAATAAACTAAATCCGCGAAGTAAGTTTTACAATTATTATACATGTTTTAAGGCCGTAAAACCCCTAACCACACACTTTTATACAGCTTTTTACACGCATTGTGTACAGTACTCCCTTAGTTAATCAGGACGCAGAACACATGTGCGGTTCTCCCTTAGCCAATCAGGACGCAGAACACAATGCGCGTTCATACTGTACAGTACCCTGTAAAAAAAAAGCATGCAAAATTACACTGAAAAATCTGCGAAACAGCAAGTCCGCTAAAAGTGAACCACGATATAGCGAGGGACGACTGTACTTCAAATCTGAAGTATTTCCTGTTAACATTCATATCAAGGACTAAATGGGCAATAAACAAAATACACTGCTCAAAAAAAAATTAAAGGAACACTTTTTTTTTTTTTATCAGAGTATAGCATCAAGTCAATTCAACTTCTGGGATATTGATCCGGTCAGGTAAATAGTTGGGGGGATTGTTATTCATTTTCATCTGTTTTGGTGTTAATAAAATTAACAGGTACACTAGATGGGCAACAATGAGACGACCCCCAAAACAGGAATGGTTTTGCAGGTGGTGGCTGCTGACATTTTTTACCTGCTCATCTTTTCTGACAAATTTCTCATTAGTTTTGCATTTGGCTAGAGTCAGTATCACTACAGGTAGCATGGTGCAGTAGCTGGACCCTACAGAGGTTGCACAGGTAGTCCAACTCCTCCAGGGTATATTTTTTTTGCTTTGATTTTGTCTTTGAATTCAGCCCTCTGTAGGTTGATCATTTTCATTTCTATTAATGATGTGGCATCCTTTGATTCTTAACACATTACCCAGTCCATATCAGGAAAGATATCCAGCATGATTTCTCTTCCCATTGAGATCTGATGTGTTTTCAAAGTGTTCCTTTAATTTTTTTTGAGCAGTGTATATAATTACTATGAGTTTCTCACTCAACACTCAGTAAATCTGCTTCATCGTGACTGCGTGGGTGTTGTTTGCTAAATCTTTTCTGGAACATGGATGAATGTGACATCACTTTCTTTCCCACTGAACCCCATCCACTTCAAGCCTCTGAGAGAATGGGGAGTTAAAATAGAAAGAAATATCTCATGTGAAATTTGGCTGAAAACTGTGTGTTCATGGAAGTTCCCATCACTCAGAGTAAGACACTGATTGAGAAAATATGTTTCTGGGGCCTATAAAGCCTAACTTACTGGTTTAAGGCCTTGAGAGAGTGTCTTAAATCACATCAGCCTTTGTTAAATTACATTATCCTTAAATTCTTATGCGCTGAACCTCTCTGGAATGTTGCTGTGAGCCTATTATTAGCTAGTTAGCGACCCAACAATACAGCAAAGAGTCGCCTGAGGTGGAATCGACAGTATTTGTGTTAAGAGAACAAATGCTTCACTTTTTACACATTATCTCTGTCGGACTGGCTTTTTTAACATTTATTTATTTATTTTATCACATCACATCCCTAGCAGCACCTTGGCACAAAGAAACATGCATTTAATATTAAAACTTAAATTGGATTCCATACACAGAAAACCCTCATAACCTCAAAGTTAAAAAGAAAACAATATGAATGCTTGGTATCTTCATTGTTGGTTCATTGTTTAGTTTATTTGATGTTTCTCTGTATAATCACAAATCAAAGATTGAAATATTTTAAACAACAAAAACAAACTGCAGCCTGTTCACCTCCATATCAAACATCTTAGGATCAATTATTACAAAGGTCCATTTAGTCTTAGCTCCTGGTGGTCTCTCAGGGGAGATTTTGTAAATCATTGTCCCAGAACCCGGTTGTGGGCAATGAAACCGACCACAGAGCAAAGTCAAATAAAAATACAGCATTGTTTGAAGTCACCACTGCAGACCGCTTTCTTACAGTAAATGGGTCATGCCTCAATATTTCTTAAAGTTTCAAATTATTGCACAGCCTTGCCTTGTTGAACTCTCTCTTAATTTAAGGTAGAGCAGTCTGGGTGAGTGGAAATAAGAAGAATATGAAGAAGGAAAAAAAAGAAAGATAGAAAGAAATGCTTTCCAGGGCTCATGTTCTGTTGGATTAATTTTCTTTCCTGTTTGTCCTTTATTTCACTTTCTTTGCTTTTCTTTTCTTTTTAGCCATGCTAGCAGTATGTCTCTAGGGATAGCAATGTTCATCAGTTGGCTGGTCCACTACTTTTCTAGAGACTGAAATATCACTGTGGCTGAATGGGTTGCCATTAAATTTAGTTAAAACATTCATGGTCCCCAGATGATAAATGCCATTCACTGACGTCCTGACATTTTCTTCTAGTGCCACCATGAAGTTGACATATTTGTATTATAGTGAAATATCTTGACTTGATTCTAGAAAATTTTCTAGTGAAATTTTGTCTTAGATGCTTACCATGCTGATGTAGCATTAGCATTTAGCTCAAAGCACAGTTAGGTATGAGTGTCCTGGTTTTAAGCACTTCTGCATTGGCTTCTTTACCCAGAACCAGAGGTTGCCGCTTGTACGCAATACATTTAAAGGTCCAATGTGTAATATTTAGGGGGCTTTTTCACAAAATAAATCCTACACACTGCTCCTTTAATCTTAAGACTTATTATCTCCCTGTCGAGTAACACTGCACTGATTGAGCAACAAATAAGATGTTTCCCTTCGAGTAATGCCGTCAATGTCAGCAAGTTGACTCATGCAGCTGCTATGTTTTGTTGTGTGCGTGTGTATGTGTGTTTTCTCAGACTATTTTTACTCATTGTTTAATGCTTTTATTTTTGACATATGACATAATTCTACTGTTGTGAGCAGCTGTGTATTATGACCAGGTCGAAGGTTAGCGCCAGGTCAGCAGCCAGCACTCTGACTAACTGTCTAGCAGCTGCCATGTTGTACCTCCTCCTGCTGTTTTTCCATTGCTCCCTTGCCTCAGCAACAACAACACCATCAGCATAATATACACACAACATCTGAACTATCAAATATTTATACGACATTACTGTACGTAGGGCTGCCTAAAGCCAACAAGACCGTACATCTTCATAGGAAGCGTTTACAGCTTTGTCATTTTTACTATGCGCACCAATAGCTGGGCTATAAGGCAACATTGCAGCTTATCGTCCATATGTGGTTTGTCTGACCGTAAATCCGTTGTAGAGAATATGCAAGAACATCGAGTATGCATGTTATGGGAATATTAAGTAAAGGGATAAAACAGGGAAAATAGGCAACATGGTGAGGGGAGGAGAATGGAGGACAGTGAGTTTATGAATCCAGCTCTAATAGTGCCACATTATTCAGAAGTCCTCCAGGCCAAATCCAGCTGTTCACTCGTAGCCCCCTTGCCTGCACTCACTATAATCCCCCCCCTCTTTTCCCTTTGCTCTCATTCTCCTTCTCTATTGCCCAGACTCGCATTCCTGTTTTCTTCCTATATTTTTAAAAGCTGCTCCAACCCACCTCACTCTCTCTAGCTCTCTATTCCACCCTCCTGCTCTCACTCCCTCCCTCTCTGTCTTTCCCTTAATCCCATCCACAGTAGTTGAGTGACAAACCTAATTGGAGTGCAGAGAGGGTCCAGTGGGGAAACCAGACATGAAGCAAAAGACACACTCACTTCTGTAAAGAAGCATGCAATACAGAGTCAGAGACAGTGATGGCCAGTCAAATAGACTAGTGGGAGAGAGGCAATCAAAGCAGATTGAAAGCGTGATGTGTGTGTGTGTCTTTGTGTGTCTGTGCGTATGTCTGTGTGTGTGTGTGCGAGAGTTTGCAAGTGAGTGATACCTTGTTTAGAGCCGAAATGTCAGGTTCCTAAAGCAAACTCTGTCCCTGTGGAAGCCATCAGTCATCCTGATTTAAAATTGGTTGTTAATAAGTAGTGTTAGATTGCTGAGTTTTGCGTGAAATACACCAACCACCTATGAGCTTCACTGACTTACGGACAACTGTTGCTGCAGTGTTGCTGTGTAAAAATTTGATCTGCGTTGCCTGTGCTGTGTTTCCATGTTCTGTCAAATGTTGATGTGGAAAGCTGTTGAAATTGCAGACTGATTGAAGAAATCCACCAGAATATTGCATTCAGTGGGGGAAATTACTTCAGGTTGATGCACCAGTTTCCAAAGTGTTGGGAAAAGTGGCTTGGTGCAGCTAGAGTTGTTTGGTTGAAGTCAACATTGACAAACGGTACAACTATGCAACCTGTGTCAAAAAGCTGAGAATATATTAACTTATATAACTCAGAATACAACCCAGTATTCCAAATGATTAGTTCGAAATCGGACATCCACCACAGGAGAAACACTGGTTGTTGTTACCTCCAAAATGCCTTGATATCCTTCACAACTGACATGGATATGGATGGACACATTCAGTTTTCACCTCATTAGGTGTCTGAGTACATGCATGTGTTCACACATACAGTAGAGGTTGAAATTATGAATCGCTTGGTTGATTGCTAATTGATTCATTTCAGTTGAAAGAATGACTGATTACGTGTTAGAATCATTTTTTTCTACTGTAATCTGTCACATCCCTGTTAAAATATGCACATGTGAGTATGCCAATGTGTCAGCGTTAATAGTGGCTCAGTGTTCACTGCTGATTCTTGCTTCACTTCTGTTTCTAATTCAAAGTTCTGTACTCACCTCACTACAAGTCATCTGAGCTTAAAGTCTGCGTAAAGTAAAAAAAAAATGTGTTATGAGCTTGTCAGACTAAAGAACAAAGTGTTATTAACCACCCTGCCCAATTTGAATGATTAAAAATAACGACAAGTTTATGAAATTAGGTGTTAAAATCAGGTATAAATGTGCAGTACTCTCAGCTCCAGGACTTTGGGGGCATGTCCGCTGAATCACTCTGGGCGATCTCTGTCCATACATACATAAGTCATGTATCTCAGTGAAAAGCTGTCTGTCATCACTTATTTGCGGTTATTTCTCCGTTGCGGTGTTTTGATTAATGGGGGGGGGGGATCACCGGCAGCACGGCGCACCCAGCAGGTGGTCAGACCCAGGCAGGTGTCTCTCGTACCTGTGCGCCATTACCGACACACATAAACTCAGATCTGACTGCATATATTCCCTGTCATAGCCAC
The DNA here is from genome assembly GCF_000972845.2 of Larimichthys crocea. Classification (NCBI taxonomy): domain Eukaryota; kingdom Metazoa; phylum Chordata; class Actinopteri; family Sciaenidae; genus Larimichthys; species Larimichthys crocea. Next base: position 38,426,968 of record NC_040020.1, read on the forward strand.
AAGCTACCGGTCTATTTTCCTCTGGATTCCGCTCAGGAAATGAGAGCAGTCTAACGTTACATGCACTGACATTAGATAACACACATGAAAATGATGAGAAACCCTTATTTAGAAATAAAAATAAGTAAGTGGGGCTGTTTTCACATTCTAGCATCCAGGGAAGATGCATTTTGGGATGTTGAGGGTAGAACTAGCTAGCCATACGTATAAGTGTTGCAATTCAAAAATCCTGCACTGAAAACTGCTGAAAAACTGTTTGAACCTCTAACTCCACATTTCATTTATATATCGTTCATTAATATATCATCCAAATCTTCATGTGTTTTCAGCAACTATTTTCCAACATATTTATTGTCTTTTGAAAGAAAACATGGAATTACCTTTACATGGACTTTAATGTAATTCAGTATTTTGTTTCAGATTTGTTCTTCAATGCAGTGTTGTAGTACTGTAGTACTGTACTTTTCTCTCAGAGAAAGGTCTCAAGACCAATTTTTGAAGGTCTCAGCCTAGTCTCGGAATCGACTGCATTTCTACTCAGTCTTAGACAAAGAGGACTCTTGTATTTTATTATTATTTAAGTTCAGTCAAGACCACAACTGCAGCGATATCACCTGATTTATTTCTTAACATCGTTGAGTGAAATCAAATGTAATCAATCACTTGGCTTATTACTAATTAGAATTTTTTCTTTCTGTTAACAGCCGTCGCTTCCTGTCCCCCTTCACACGCTGCCAAAAAAAGTAAATGATGGAGACCAAGAAAAAGAGCTGTGGCTCTCTGTGGGAAGATCTCAGCCAGACCTTCTATAATTCAATTTCCGCTTCCTAAACCACAACGAGTTAATCTGCAAAACAGCATTCAATAGAAAATCCTGCAATGAAACCCTGACTGAGACGGCCTCACCCAAAGAGTTTTGTTCTTGGTCGTGACTTGGTCTTGGTCTTGCTTCAATGTGAAGGTGGTGATGGAAGTCAGGGCTGTACATAATGACAGAAGCCAGTGGAGGGCATGGACAGGTGACAAAATTTACGCCACTGAGTTTGAGTTGGCCTGATTGATAGGCAGACAGCAGCGAAATAGTAATTGGCCAGTAAATGTCTCCTCTCCATCATTTTTTTTTTAGCTTTCAGGCACAATTTATTCTTATTTTTATTATGTGGCAAATAGTCTGTATGGGTGAAAAATATTGCAATGATTACACAGCTGATTTAGTCTCTACTATTTACACATAACCTTCTGAATGTCATAAATAGGCTTGTAATGAAAAAGCTGATTTATTTGTTTCTTATCTAATATTCTTTGCATGATGGTTTTGTTTGAATATTTCTGAAACCTTAAAAAAAACACAGACATGTCTTGGGTCTAGTGTGATCGGTGCAATCTCCAGAGTTCTACACAATGTGTCTGGCTCTGAGAGGCTTTTTAATATGTGGGTACCTCCGTCATTGCGCGTTCTTGACAGGCTATGACAACTACTCATAATGGCGGTTATGAAAAGCTTGAATTTGCCAGTGTCAAAGCAAAGATTATAAAACTTGTATGAGGACATTCACATTCAATAGCACACAGCATGTGTGGGAGTGCCCCAGGCCTCAGCTGTAGTTAGATCGTCAAATATGGTGTCACAGAGAAAGATATGAGAGAGGTTCTCCTTTTTGCCTTTTCTAAAACTCACACAAAGTGCAAATGCAAACACCAACAGTGACCCCTCCAACCCCGCTGCTAGATAACTGATTAAACCTTAACTTAAGTCCCATCAAACAAGACCAATATATTCTGACAACGTTCAACGGGCAGCCTGAAAACAGAGCAGTCTGTGCATCAGAGGGCTTTAAACCAGCTAAAGTTGTTGAAAGATAAACGAAAGGAGCCATCGAAAGATGTTTAATGAAATAATTAGCTGTCAAAAGGCAGGCTTTGGAGCTGTAGGAAATCCATCACAAGGAAGGGTAAAATCCCCCGGTTTATGTTATAATCCAAGCTTTCAGGGTCCTGCGTGATACGGGCCCCCCTTTTTTTCTTCTTTCACCGCGTTTTGGCTGGATTAATTGACAGACTTGTCAGAGGAGTGAACGCTGTTTGGGGCAGCTCAAAAGTCGGGACTTAACAGGGAAAATCTGTGGTTTAAAGAAATGGGCTGCATCATGGCCAGTATTGGTTCCAGAAATCAAACTCTATTCATGTGCATGGGATCAGTGTTTATGCCTGATTTTCTGTACTTCTGTGTTTAGCACAAAAACATTTTGGGAAGGGCTCTTTTTATGTTACATGCAGCACTCCATAAAGTGTTGGAATTGAAGGATTATAGTTTGACTGTTCAAATCTTGGTTCTTAAATGGTCCCAGACTAGAACTGTCCTTTACTGTTGTTTCCCGTCATACTGTATGTTACCTGAACATGTGAAGGCTCACATTCTGCTATGCAGCATGTCCTTCCTTGAACCTGGTCTTATCTCTGTGGTTTTTGGGGGTGAGTGGTAAATTCAAAGCCCAGGAAAAGCTTCTTTAGCCTTTTGAAGTTCCCAGACCTGTTTGCGTGAAATCAATCGTGGGCACCTTTTTTCAAATGCCTCACTTCAAAGTGTTGTCCTGTCCCACTGCTGTCGCTAAGACCTCCATCCATTTTCATCAGTGAGAGATTGGTGCCTCTTGGTTCTTAAGTAAGATTCTGTTCTCTGATTACACTTCCCCTAGTTGAGGGATTGTTAATGGAACATAAAAATAACTGACCCTGAAACTGTGGATGGTAGGGTGCATTATTTAACTACTCCTACCATGGCCTCAAGGGAGGGAAGGAAGGAGGGGGAGATAAGGGAGAGGGAAAAACTGAACAGAGGGAAGAAGGCGAAAGAGTACGGACGTGACAGTCTTGGAGAGACATTTCACAGCTGTATACAGCAGTGAACCTTTGCTTACCCATTGCAAGAGACAAAAACAATTTTGCAGCTGTGCAATGTCCTTGTCTAAGCCTCCCCGTTTGGTTTTAGTAATTCTTTAAGGGTCGCACATCCTGATGTTGTTGTAATTGGTCTCTTGTGTGTAGGCCTAGATGTTGCTGGAACATTGGGAGTGCCTCAAGGCTCTGGATCTGTTACTGTACAAACAGGTGCTATGGGAGTATAGGAGTTTGGGAGTAGAGTAAGAACTGTAAAAAAAAACAAAAATAACAATAGGTGGACAGAACGGGTTCACAAAGGACCACTGTTGATGTGCAAGCTATTTCACGTCTGTTTCATGAATTATTAACAGCAAAGCTCTTTTGTGTTCCCCATAACAAAAACAATGGAGACAAATGAGGAAAACTGTGGGAAAGATGGACTCTGTGGGAGAGTGTCTGCGTCTTATCACCAACAAGAACACATGATCAGTGAATCAGTAGATCTACATGCACCCTATTGTCCCCGTTAAGAGACTTATCCTGGGTTTAATCATGTTTGGGTCAGAAAGCTGGGATTTTTATATATTTCTGTGGTTCAAACAATATCAGGTTTCTAATCGTCTTTTGACTACTCAACATCTCAGGCGGTCTCATTTCATTTCCATCATGTTATCCACTGACCTACAGGTCTTATCAGAATTAAATGTACACTTATTGGTGTCTTGGCCATGTTTTATGGTTGCCGGGTACAAACAACAAAACGGCGTAGCAATTTCGACATGCTTTACAGCCGAGGGTGTCTACATTACAGCTTTCCTTTGACGGTTTCTGTAATATTTCGTATAATTTCCTATAACAGGGAGGTCTTCAGACAGACTCTGTCAAATAACAACAAGAAGAGGGCACTATCAAGAGTGCAGATTTCCACCTGACAACAGATGGTGAAGCACCTACTGCAACAATACCACCAAACTGCCAGATTCAACCAGTGGTCTTTAGCAAAGTCTTGGAATTATAATTATATATATATATAATATATATATCTCTATATATTATAATCTATATACTATATATACACACACACAAAAGTGTGTTGTCACTGAGCACTCTGGGTTAACCGGGGTGTTATTTAGTTTAACAATTCCGAGCAACCAGGCAGCTTTATGTCAAAATAATAGATGTACAATAGAAATCTACAGTTTTGGAGAAATTCACCAAAGACAAATCCTAAATAATTTGCAAATGTTGCCTATTTAAACACCGGAGCCTGCATGTCTTAGTGATAGTTGTGGTTATTCAAAAGGTTAATGTTTTGGCATACAGCTTATTAGATCTGTCCTTATAGCTAAATTTAATTCCAACAAGTTACCACTACCATGGTCTAGTTGTCAGATTTATAAGAGCTTATAACACTATTGAAAGTGTCCTTTTACTGCACTGAACCATGGCCTAATTGATGTTAAAACAGCCCATCTGAGTCTAATACACAGTCCCATAATTGCCAATAGCCTACCCATACTGTGAGACAAATGCAAGAAATAAGACAGGGAAGTGGTACAGACTGTCATCACCTCCACCCACCCCTTCAAGCTGATCTGTCCATAATGTGATAAGCAAATAAAACTAAGAAAGAGAGCAGAGTTTGAGTAGAAAAACAAATGAAATGGCTATAAACTGCAAGCACTTCTTTGGCCACAATTATGTTTACATGAAACATTACCTTTGCTATTACCATGAACATAAAGTGTATTTGTACAGTTCGATCTAGATAAAAGCAGTAGACGTAACTTATATAAACCCCTCCCAGGAAATAGCCACTGAGCCCTTGTGTCCTATCCCAGCAATAAATTCCATTTGTGTTAACAGATTTTGCAGCCTGTGCATACCACTGATTATTATTACAAATATAGATATCCATGGACCTCCCTCGGTATAACCTCACTAGAATTAACCAGAGAAGAAGGCACAAATCAAGACTCTTAACTTCCATACTCTTATCCAAATATGGTCACTTCTGGCGCCAAAAACTCAAGATGGAAATATCCATAATACCAAAACTCCATGTCTGGTGGGTTTACACTTGCTTGAAATAAAAAAAATAGTAAATGGACTGTACATATATAGTGTCTTTGAAGTCTTCTAACCACTCAAGGCGCATATTACAATCATCCGTTTATGACAGCATTGGCTACCATGCCAACTGCTCGTCAAAGGGGAGCCAATCACAATCACACACACTCCCAGTAGTGGATGACGCACTGTGCCTCCTGAGGCACAGCAATGTAGTAAAGTACAACACTTCTTATGAAGATGTTTCTGTGTCGGTGGACAATGTGTGACATGGGCTATCCAGAAGGGGACCGTCGCTGACACAACATGAGAGTTTTCCAATATGTCAGATATGACTACAGCAAGGGAGGTACAGTAAGGGTTTAGAACAGCAAATGTTATCTTGTGGCTTATCAAAAATGATATGAATCGATCTGAAGAAATGCACAGACATGGAGCTGACTATTTTCCCCTGAATGATAATGAGCAACTTCGGTTCGGAGAAATATCAGTTTCCATTATTTGTGTTTTCCGGATTCTGATTCGGGTACATCCATAATGTAAAGTACATTCTATGCAATGGGTTTATTTAACAATGAAATGCAGGCAGTGCATATCAGTGTGACAGACTTTTAAAAATAGAGCTGTTGAAGCCTAAAAACAGAAATACAGAAAAAAACCCAAAAAAAAGAAGTATAAACAAGAAATTTATGATGGCACGGGTGAAACCCATGTCTCATGTGTGCATGTGCACACACACAGGCATACACACAGCAGGTGTTTGCCATTCAGAGTAGGAGTGTGTTGGCCGTGATAAAGGACATCAGGTGTCCAACAGTGTCTTCCACCACTAGTCTAAGGATCCTTGAGTTGAATCAGCTTGGCTCAGTCTATGGACAGTGTGTATTCTGCTCTAAAGGAAAACCTTGAGCTGGAGTGTCTGGTGCTATCAAAACACAAACACACACTCACACACACAGTTATGCATACAAGCCGACATGTCCAGAAATGCACTCACACCACTAGGGAGTCTCATTCATGTGCAGGACTTGTATTCTGAGCACATCCAACCTTGCTCCTTTTGCTTTCTTTCCCTCCCCTCACTTCTCACTTCACTGTCATCAAGTGGATTCAAGTTTTTGTGTCTCCAGACAGGTTGTGCGTCCATCCCTCTCTTCACTTGTCTTGGCTTCTGCATGTGTCTTGCCCCGTTTCTAGCCGCCACCACTTTCTCCCTCTCTCTTTCGTCTGTTTGCCATCTATCTTCCTCTAAATGTAGTCAACTGCAGACTTCACAGTTCAGATTACACCCATAGAAATGTACTCTCCTTCTTCTTCCCCCTCCTTGTATTTGCCTGCACCTGAGCATAAAATCACATTGGCTATCTATTGAACTTCGACATCAATGTGACACATGAAGACACACAGAGTGATTTATTTATGTGTAATGAATTTAGAGCAGCAGCAAGAAAAAAGGAACACTTAAAGTTTCAAAGGCTTGAAGGCAAAAGAGATGAACCTCCTTCATATCCTGTACACAGACAGTGTACAGACACACTCAAAGCAAACTATTACATAAGCCTCATATTTTTCAAGTCATTATGGCCTCAGGGTATATAGGAATACTAGAAAGTAGTGTCTGCCATATAGTATACAGCTGCTTATCAGAGCTAGCTGCTTACTTATTTTTCTGACATCTGTCTATAGATCTGTCCACTTTATTCATACTTATATATTTTAGTCAAAAGTGATTAACAGACCTCACAACTTTACAAGCTATTTGAATAATTAAAATAGAAGATCCTGCTTCTACTTGGCATCACCATCTTTTCAAGAAATGATCAGTTTCTGTATGCCAAAATAGTATTCGACTTATAAACATCATTTTGAGAAAGAGCCACATCAGCTTTTTAAGAGACATGCTTGGCAATGATTTTCTTGAGAGGGACAATCATACGTTGAATGTAGTTCACATTAACACTAAAAACAAAACAAAAATTCAAAAGAACTTGCAATAGTTTTGGTCATTCTATCAGCAGGCTAGATTTCAACAGTAGGTGTGATGTTTGGATGATTTTGCTTTTTAAAAATTGAAACCAGGTATGACCAGTGAGGTCAGCAACACTACGGAAAAAATATCATGCTTTTACAGCGAGCCTTTCATCTCAGATCTCAGAGTGATCTCAGGTATTATATTCTAAGACACTTTGTTGAACACAGGCTCTCAGATAAAAAAAATAAATAAATAAATACACAACCTTGTCGTGAGGGGTGCACACATTAATTATTCTGTAACGGTAGAGAAGAGTAAGACACCTAAAGAATTTTCATCAGTCCTTTGCTACTACTTACAACCGTGCAATTAAATGAGACCTAATGGAATTTGGTACTGTATAAGACAGGCTTGTTTCAGATAGCAGGAAATTGAGATAACACAGCTGTTACAGCCTTTCTCTGGCATATCCAGGTGTTTTGTGTGACTTGAGCTTTTGTTTGCTGTATGTACAATTAGAAATAGTCAATAGGATGCTCTGTCCTCCCATTGTTTTCCTCAATGAACACGTTAAAACTGTATTTTTGAGAGAGAGAGAGAGAGAGAGAGAGAGAGAGAGAGAGAGAGAGACAGAGGGAGACAGAGAGAGAATGAATGTATAATTAATGTATAATTTAATTAAAGTGCCCATATGCATTTTGGCTTTAATTATTTATTTATTTTTACTTTTTTTTGTATGCTGGAGCAATCCCCACATTATTGGTGATTGGCTTTGAGCTGATCATGGTCCTTTAGGACATCAGTGACTTAGTTATAACTTAAATATGAACACAATGCCCTTCTTCTGTGACATCATTTACACAGAAGTCAAACTTTTTCACACTTCATAGCGACTCTCTTGCCAGTCTCGCACCATTTTGCATTCATACAGTAGCAAATTGGCAAAAAGGACATTTTAAAGTGGCACTAATCAATATATTCATATTAACAATGAGTGGATTTACTATGTGTAAGATGATGAACTCTAACAGTGACGAACACAAAGAATTACCACATGACTTTGCAATTTCTCTCTCTAGCTCTATGGAGGGTTTTAGCATCTTTCGGCTCATTATTTTGGTTTACTCACTGCTCTAAACATTTTCCAGGCACAGACGGCTGTTCAGAAACAAAAACAAACAAAAAGTTTTCATAAACCGTCAAAAAAAAGAATGCATAAAAAGCTAGCATAGCATAGCAAACATGCTGTAAATATCGGGTTTACCCTCTTTGTACCACTGGAAACATGCTAACACTAATGTTTCTCCATGTCTGTTAAAAAGGGCAACTAACTAACACATTTGCCAACTTCATAAGGTGATAGATGATATGTCACCATGGTGTTTACAGCTTGCTCAGTCATCCTCAAGTGGCCACAAAATAATAATACTGCTTTAAGGTCAAGGAAGTGGCAACATGCCACAAAAATAGATTGTGGTGCATGCTGTAGGTCAGTTTCTCTAAGTCTATTCTTTGTCTGTTTGTGTATTTCCATTCTATTATGAAGCACTTACTAAATTAATGGATGAATTATTCAGTAAAAGTAACCCATCCTCCCTGTGAGTCAACAAAACAATATCTCATGTATGGGGTGTGTTTTAACTGAAACCTGTTTAATAATTTGATGCACAGGCAAACTGCTCTTCCAGGCCGGTGCACGTACATCTCTACAGCACAAGTCCAGAATACGATATGTTGAGGCCTTAATACATATGGCCATCAGTATTTTTCTCTCTAACTCAAACTTATGCTAATGAAGTCATAGCCAGCATACATACTTATCAACACAAGTCTGAATACACTTATTTACAGACAAAAAGCGCACACAACCCAAATAAACACACACTGAGAAAGTTTAGAAGATGTAGGAAGGCAAAGGCGTGCAAAAGCCTGCGGGGACAGAGTCACATAATGAGCCAAATCTGAAATGTGTGAATCTGACAACAAAATCCATCAGTGCATTCTCAAGGCCCATCTCACTCTTTCCTCCCTTCTCTCTGACTATCTCAGATTGTGTTCCCTTATCTTCAGCAGCTCACACAAAGTTAATCTAATCACAGAAACAAAAATCAACTGAGACTTCTGAAAGTTGTGACATCACAGTAACCCCAAGACCGTTCATGCTCCGGGTTTGTGTGTGCACATGTATGAGTGTGTGTATGTGCATAAACAATAGTCCCTCAGTCACGGCCTAATTGGAGTATCTGAGGCAGGGGGACACAGCGATGTGAAGTGATAATTTGATTTGTGTTTGTGGCTCTGCGAGAATGGCATGATGAAACTGATGCAATTAGCGGTAACACAATGGTCTCTGTGTTTTGATGTGCATGTGTATGCTTTGCAGTCATGCAATGTATGCTTTGTATTAAGTCTATGTCTGCTTGACACGGCGCCATTTAATAGCTTTTCAAGGATGTCGGTTTTTCTGCACGCTCAAGTTTGTGTTTGGTTATTCGAGACAGACAGAGGAGGGAGTCTCACAACCCCAGCAAAGTTTGCTGTCAAGTGGCAAAGTAAACATGGTTGCTATCCTGTCTTAATTGATTTGTTTGTGTTTGTTGATTGAGATGAGAGATGCAGCCATGGAGTGTAAATGTTCAAATTATGAAAAGCAGACTGCATAATTACGTCTCTGAATATTTCCCTATGGGAATCTCCCTATGGGGCTGAAGTAAAGAGAGGTAGAAAAACAGAAAGCGAGCAGAGACAGATACAGAGAGAGCGACAGAGTGACTGAAAGACATTCTAACAAACTACAGAGTAAATGGGGAAAGTTTGATTAGGAAGATTTCAATCATTATGCATCTCATGGCTCTGTCTCTTCCACTCCCCTTGAGACTAGTGGATTAGATCTAAACACTGGATTAAATGAATCCCCAACCTGGGATTAGGATTATGAGTGTGGGTTTTGGGAGATTTATGGCATGTTGCATAATGGATTTACAAGACTTTTATGGGTTTAAACCAGTATACTGAGATCCCTAGGGGAACAGAGAAGTACAGTAGACTAAGGAAGAGGAGGCAATACGGAGTGTAGAGTGGATTATTTTTAATTCATCCTTTGAAGGTATATGTTTAGCCCCTCCTCACATGTCAGGCTGAGGAAGATCCTGAGAGAATTTCCATGTGCAAAGTTTGGTTTGCATTTTCTTGAAAATGTAATTTAGTCTAGCCAATGATTAATGTATCATTTTATATTGAAATGAGAGATTGCCACCGAGGTGCCCAGGAGGGACAGGCACTCTTTTATTGGTTTCAAGCTGTTTTTTTTTTACTCACAAGAAAACAAATAAAGAGCAAAAACAGGGAGGCTGATAGACAGGTACACATGCAAATTGAAAGTATTAAGGTCACAGTCACCCTCTACTTCTATGTTATGTAGCACACAGCTCAGACATTTGTGTTTTTAAATCTGGTTTAAGGTTATAGAAGATGATTAAGGATTGGGTAGCACCTGCAGCAGCTGAGTCATTTCTAAAAACAAAGCATTTTTTCCTAGCCAAGGACTACCAGCATAAGAGCTCCACCTGTATTACTCTTCAGTATGTTCATGTGGAAGGGAGGGTGTTTCAGAGGGCATTTGTGGTGACATATCCACTGCCACACAGGATTGTAATGGATTAAACAGCTCCGTTTCTACAAAACTGAAGGGAAACCATATTTGTTACCAGTGTCTGCATGCCCTGACATTACACCCTCTCCATAGCCTTCACACCACTACAGTTTGGTCACCTGTCCTCACAGTCCTATCAAGAAATGTCAGACTGTAAGTCAAAGGTGATCCTGCAGGACCAGCCACCTTGTTGTCATCTCCACTAAGGTGATGAAATATACTTTGTTGCATACTGTAGGTTGCTATCAGGGAGACGTGCACAGACACTGACACATGAGGACCCACTTTCTGTAGAGGTTGTATCCAATGTTAGACTTTAGGTTGAGCAGTTGTTTGGACCCTTCTTGGTTGTTGGCTGAATGATTACCAATCGACTTTTGCAATTTCATCATTTTTTGAGCAATTCTGCTGCAGCTACAGTGTGTGCTCCTGTCACGTTGAGGAGGATGTGCATGACAGTCTGATCTGTTAACTCCACAATGGTCTTCTGTCTCGGTTCTTACACTGTCATGACAAAATACAACTATGATGATTACCTGTTGTTAACGGCTCAGTCTTGCACGCATGTATGTAATTCTCTTGATTGTAGTCCTGCTCTTTATACAAAAATATAATGAAATTCATTCTGTTCAATTTTTGTGTGTTTCAACTAAAGACATTTTGACATTTTTCGAGTTCTGTCTGGGAGATTCTCGTCAACTTTTTTTGGCCCAGCATTTTTCATTGTGTCCTTGGCATTCTTCCTCACCTAGCTTTAGCATATAACATTGGAGCTACTTGTTTTCTCCACTGCATTGCAGTACTCGTTGTCCAGGTTTAGTTTGAGGGCAGAAGCTAACATGTCAGACAATTGTATAAATGTCGCTGTGCTAGTCTGAATGTTTTTGCAGTTTGACTCTACACCTATAAAATCAGATAACATGAGTGACGGAGACACAATGTTGTTGAAGGCAAGATGCTTCTTTTTAACCCTCTGCACCGACAGCATAAAACATGGACGTTGCATCTATGATGATACCCACTGGTTTCTAAATCGTTGTGAAGTTTAGAATGTGATGGCTCTTGCTGTGGCTGTCTCCATCTTGGCAGGCCTGCCTCTGCTGTCTCCCGGCTAATCCAAAAATGGGCAAGATGTGGAGCTGAGGTGGGCTGAATTACGCCTGGGTGCCCAAATAGGCCACCTGTATCAGCAACCACCTGTCAATCAACGCGGCCACGCTGTTAATTATGCATAACTTTAAGCCTTAATATAATTTGGATGGGTGAGTTAAAAAAATTCAGACTCAGTACAGTTGGGGAAATTAGCTATAGGGACAAAACTATTTTTTGTACCAGGCTGTAAGTATGTTTGTTTCTACTGTAAATTTGGGCATTTAAATATGGCAGCCTATGGAGTGTGGCCATTCATGGAACTGCAGTGTTTTGCACTTTGCATAGGCCTGATTTCACAGCCACAGAGGTTGCCACTTTGTCAGTGGTAGTCAAACAGGTTAAGTGACTAAACTCACTGCACTTTTGATCAAGGAATATTTTATGTGTGAGATGAAACTATTTTATTAATCAGGAACTACATTATGTGATTCTGCAGGTCAATGAAAAAACAATTTGTTAATTTATCCATCTTTAAAACTGTCATTTAGTTTTTAATCATGGGCAAAAGATTCATCATAGTTCTTATTGAGAAAATTAAGTCTGATCAGATGCCATATGATGCCACATATATTTCAAAATTTATTTACATTTAGTACAACCAGTCAGCAATCATTAGGCTCCAGGGTGGTCCACGCATTTCCGTTTTCAGGTACAAAAAATAACTGGATAATATGTATTGGGATATTGGGAAAACCTGTTCTTAGTTGCGTACACTTCCTTCCTGTAGCACCTTATGCTCACATAATCACCACCGGATGTCTCCTCTCACTTGAATTTAAACTGCTGATTTGTACCTCACACTGGATAAGAGCTTCTGCCAAATGCCATAAATGTAAAGACCATGTAAATGGAACCAGACTGGCAGCTGCTGGTTATGATGGGCCCACCGTGCGTGACTTTTAATGGAGCCCCTTCTTAACCCTGAAATGGATGTGCACATGCACAAAATACACATTTGAACTAAATTACGGTCACTGAATCAAATTAGCATATGTTTCTAACTAATTGTGGCTGACAACCTCAAATTATGACAGGGGGCACAGGGTCCAATCAGAAACCACAATTTAGCCTGGAAAAGAAAAAAAATGTTCATCTATTCAAGCAGCGTCTGACAGACCTTGCAATGAGCAAAATCCTAAACAGTGTCCTCTATATCCACGTCCACCTCTCCTGTTCTCAGTAGATATTGTACATTATCTCATGCTATGACTCCTTGGCAAGTGCTCTCTGATTAGTTTTAATTTAGCTCCACTGTCACAACTTTGACAGATGTCACTTTGCTTGGCTTGCTTCAGGCCGTGGTCTTACATCCCAGGGGAAATTATTCTGCTGTGAATTTCAGGCACCAGAGTCAGTTTGCTACGCTAACTTCAGTCAGCCTACTCTAGTTGAATCTTGCCAAGCTCTGGAGTAACTCCTTCAACTGTAATGACAAATTGCTCACTTAACGAAAGAAATATTTGGTGCATTTCATATATTTCTCTCTCTCTCTGTCTCTCTCTCTCTCGCTCTGTCTCTCTCGCTCTCTCTCTCTCTCTGTCTGTCCATGTGAACATAACTTTGGCAGGAAAAAATAAACCACACTTCTGTTGCACTGTTATACAGACACTCTATCTTTCCCCATCATGCCTTTCTCCTCAGTGTAAGGCATCGGCTAATCTGTCAGTCTTAGAGAGGTTTTTTTTAGAAAGAACTACAACAATATTTCTCAATGTGTGTGCAGACTTGACCCCGAACCACACATTTTGGGTACATTTGCATGCAAAGTCAGTGAGGAAATGTAAACAAATGCAAACACATCAGGATTTTTGTAGCATAGAAACAGATGCAACAAAAAATGTTACAGCAGGTGGATTCGTACAAATCACACAAGGTCAAAATATACTTTCATTCAGTCTGAACACACCTTAAATGCACCCTCAGAACTATGTGTAACACCTATGCTGAATATAATTTCTTTGAGGTATCTGACCCAGATCATCAAGGTTGAGGCTACATAAACCTAACCATTATGCCGTGTTAGAGAGGAGAGTTCTTTTTCAAAGCTGGAGGTGCGCTTTTATTTTAGTAAACCATTCTAATTGAACAAATTTCCATTTACCAGGTGCAGAGTGAATGTACCCATCTGAAGAGAAGTCATTCATCTCAACCTCACAACACACCTACCCATCCACCCACAGATATACACACACTTGAGGACACATCCACAAAAACACAGTATGATAGATATGATAGAGAATGGTGCTTTTACAAACTGTATGAGACGGGTCAAATCGGCCACAGCTTAAGATGCTTCAAAGTTCTCCACTCTCTCTTACTGCTCTTCCAGTAATCATACCAAAATCCCAGAGCATTCAAAAGATGATAGCTGTTGACATGAGATAAGATCACAGCATTCCACCTTAAGTGTAGAACGTTTCAACTGGAGCCGCTCGCACTTTGGGGGTCAATGACAACAGCGATGGAGAAAACTAAACCTATGTACACAAGGAGAAGGAGGGCAGAGACCGAAAAAGATAGCTTTTCAAAGTGACAAGGTTTGTCAGAGCACAACTTCAATTCCTTTTGAATGGTATGCTATAAGGATAAAGTGTACTCTGTAATATTATGTAGTATGAGATTGAAACACTGCTGCATGCTGATATAGATTCAGACTAAATCTTTTATGTTGGGTATCTTACAGGTGTCATTGGCTGAGCATTTCTCTCTGCATATTAAACAAACCACTATGATTTCTCTTATTCTCTTTTTTCTTTTTTTTATACCGCACAAATATTATGTACTCCCGTGCAAGATGTCATTTCCATGAAATCAATTTCATGTTATTACTTGGAACAATAGCTGTTCCGTGGACGCAAGGTTAAAATTTGAAAGTGCAATATATATATTGCATTTTTGATGACCAAAAAAACAAAAAAGACGTGTGGACTGTGAAACGCATGCAGAGCAGTAATAGTAACGTCTTTTATTATTTCTTTTCATTATAAGCAAACAGTGCAGACAGCAGAGAGAAGACAGTTCTCAAGGGCCAAGCTAGATGCTTTGTGCCGTCAGCTACAACCCTGGTGAAAAATAAAAACACTTTATCATATAAAAGTAATACCATAGGCCTTAAAACTCTACTAATCAATATGTTGTGATATTTTGTAAGACTGGCTTAAATGATTGTATGTAATCAGTAAAAAGTGATCACACTCTGTTTTTCTGCTGTCAGTTTATTTTGTTTTTGCTTCAGTTAAGTTACAGTTTATCAGTGATGTCATGTTTCATTACAGCAAGCAGCTATTTCCAGCTAACAAGCTCTGATAAATAGTGTAACACCACTTTGTAACATAATATCTTAGAACATCACCATGTCATGACTAAAGTGTACCATGGAAACCAAGACTGTGTCCAAAACAGGGCCAAAAAGTATATACATGGATAGCTCATATATACACATACACATAATAAAATCTCTTTGGGTGAGTTGTTTTGGTTTCACACAGGCACAAAGGGTGGTTTTCTTGTAGAAAGCCCTGAAGGCCCTATGTGCAGAACCACCAGGCACAAATAACTTTTCTAGAATTTACATAGTGCTGTGTGCTTCCTTTTGGACACTGTTATGCAGACGGACTATTTAAAATAGTGGTGGGGAGAATTATCTCGAGACCAAGACCAAGATCTCCAGTGGTACAAGACTGCTGATAAACATACTGTATGGTTGCTACCAGCACTAAAAATCATACAGACAGAAATTCTAGCATCTAGCAAGATAAAGAAGCTGATGATTCTCTCGGGAGTTGGTGGAGTACAATTTTGTTTTACATTTGTCAGATGTCCAAAAATGTAATTCCAGTTTGATGGCAACGTTGCTCCGCGTCTGCTGGGTTTGAAATAGACGATATTTTCTGACATCTAAGGCTAAAACATCTTCGTAACACCACACTTAGTCAGGGTTGTGTGTCTGTAAGCTGGTTTCGCACTTGTTGTGCCCCAAAGTAGCCATAAAATTGATTAAAGCAGCTTTAAAGATATGTGAATAATCCCCAGATGGACATACTGCTGTAAAACGGTTTAGCTAGATTTTTATTTTACGCATGAGCACATGTGAATGCAATATATAACAGAGTGTGAAATATAGTGTATTCTATAGGCTAAGTTTTAACTCAGACATTACAACCTTAATCCTGTGTGAAATCTTGATCATTTATATCCTGCATGTAAATGTATCTCTTTATTTGTATTCACACACCATAGTAGGTGTAAACCTCTGCATATGAGCAGACCAGTCATTTAGGCAATATGACTGTCCATTACAGATAATGTTTCATTTGAGTCAGAGACACGTTGTTTGTAGATATGAGCTGCACTGGCTAACTTTGTGTAATATTGTTAATTACATTTCATTTGTCTTTGTCATGATCATGGGTAAATGTGAGATGACTAACACCCAAAAACTTGCACGTGCACAGAGCTGGAGCTCTGCCTCCTCATTTAATCCCAGCTCCTCTCTATTCTTTCCCTCTGCACGGCATCTGTCACAGGGCAAACCTTGCATTAGCTTTGAATCGTCTCCCTTTTACTCTAAAAAAGATATCAGTAGGCGCACCAGATATAGAGACACACAGAGAGACATGATGTCCAGCAGACGATGTGGTGCCAGGGGAAAATAGAATTAATATTGTGCCAGCAATCTTGTTAAAACTCCCACCCCTAGCCCCACCCACAACACAACCACACACACACACACACACGCACACACTCCGGTCCTTGCCAAGCAATCCTATTAAACAATGAGTTGGGCATTTAATCTCTTAACAAGGAGGGGACCTACAGAGAGACAGACAGGAGTATTTGCTCTCTCTCTCTCTCCCCGTCTTTCTTTCTGTTTAGTCTCCATCCTCCGTAAAACATCCTTACGTCCTGCCGTTTGTGCTGCAGCTCCTCATTATCGACTCCCTTTATTCAAGGTGCACATTAGCGATAATTCATAACAATGCTTCAGTAAGGTAATGCGCAGTAGGCACGGCATCCTGGCTGTCCCTTGTGTTCTGGAATAAGTGGATCTACAAGGAGCATATAAATGATTTCTGTTAAAAGCCCAAATAATCCTGTAGTCTGTAATGTATTTGGATCCAAATAAACAGCCCAGTTGGTAGCAGCCAACACACATAGACATATCAAAAAACAAGTGTACGCCTACTACCAGTCCCTGAGCCTAATTATTATTTCACCGCGAGACATACCCATTTAATCACCAGAATATTTGCCATACAAGTTACAAGCATTGTATGCATACACCACTCTCATGCAGATATTGTATAGTATGTATGCATATGCACATGACAGCATTTTCCTTTATTGTTGCTCATTAATTGCTGCACAGAGAATTGTTTGCTTTTGGCATTACGGCGGTGCAAATAATTGCATAGCATAAAAGGACAGTATGGTGTGTAAGAATCTCCTCACAGATGAAGCACAAAACCAATCAAAATAGCAATTGTTTTATTATTAATAGTAGCAAAAGACAATTCTTCAGTTAAGGTTTTTTTTTCTTTTTTATTATTGAAGAATCTGCTGATTATTTTTGTGATTAATTGCTTGGTCTATACAGTAAAATGTCAGAAAACAGACTTGCTGCTCTATGACTATGTATGTACTTTGAGGAAAATACCTATGTCAGCATGCTAACATGTTCACAATAAAAATGCCAAAATGCATATAATGTTTACTATATATACATTTGCTACAGCTGTGGCTGATTGGAAGTCTGCATCAAAGTTGTAGACTGACCTCCCTCCCTGCCATCCCTAGAGGCTAGTGTCGCTAATTTGGCTGAAAATGTTGATCACCATATCCATAATAATAAAAAACATATTAAGTTTGCCACCAGAGACTAATGGGCATTTTAGACACAATGCAATTTGTGCTACAGTACATTTGCTGCTCTGTTTAGTGCCATGCTCTAGTGCACAGACGCCGAGGACAGAGCAAAAAAGGCGGCCCTTTCAAAACTTAATATGGGACATCCTTCTGTCCAAGCATCTGTCCAAAGCTAAGAAGAATGTGCTAGCAATAATCCTGCTTGTAAGAAGAAGAAGGAGAGGAAGAAGAGGTTGTGGGTGTGTTACGGCCATCGCCGTTTCGCCCCGCCTCGCATATGTGTGTGTGTAGTGTTTTCCCCTAGGTAAATGCAGGTGTGCGATTGCCGGTCCCTGGTTGGCCCCAACTGGAGGAGGCGGGGACAACACGTCCATGGGTGTGCAGGGCCAGGATTGGTGCGGCATCCTTTCCGCGCCGCCAATGAGAGAGCCCAGCACCGCAGCATCACAGGGGTTTAAACTCGAGCCGCCTGAGCATCGGGGCGGCTTTGTGTGTTGTGTGGATTTCTGTGGATTTCGCCTAGTAGATGAATTTGTGAATGTTAACAGAGGTTAACTCGTGTTTTTTGAGGAGGTTTTGTTTGGTGTTTGATTTACTGGGACTGGGCAGGGTTTAGTTAGTTTATCGTACTGATCACACGTAGACTGTTTCTGTTAGACTCATTAGTTCAGGGGTGCTGTTTGGATGTGTATTTTGTTATTTAGTGTTAGACTTAGTGAGGATTTTCTTTCTCGTCTTGGTTTTCTAGTTAGAATATTATAGGCTCTGTTAGAGTTCTCTTTTTGTTATATTTGTTTGTTCGTTTAACAGCACTCGCTCGCCCTTAGTTCCCTTTTGCTTCACCTCCTTTTGTTTAAAAACAATCTGAACTTTCATTTAATAAAATACGTTTGTTTATTAACCTTAAAATCTGGTTTTATGTTACTTCTTTTCATACCTTTATATATGGTCCTAACAGGTGCTTGAGGCCCTCTGGTAAAGAGAAGCAGTTTGGGGGAATTCAGGCTTGCAAAGGAGCTCAGTTTCTACAACGGCTAGTTCCAGGACTACTTTCGGCTCATTTGGAAGCAGTTTGACAGTCTGCTGGTGAAAGCCAGACTTACAATCTCAATGATGTGGACAAAATACCGAGATCCATTTCCCCCAACAGAGCATCTGGCAATTTGTCTCAGGTAGGTGATTGTTATGTGAGAATAGGCCTTTTTTCACAGCAGCCATTTTGACATGAAATAGCAGGGTCAACACATGTGTTTCCGATGATACTAATTAAGGTTCCATTTAGTGCAGCAGAGCCTTTCCAACATGCAGCACCCTGACTCTGTTTGAACTGAATGCAATGGAACCTCGATTAGTATCATTGGAAACAACTATTGCATGTCAAATGTCATGGTTGCTGTGGAAAAAAAGCCGCATCAGTAGTAAGACAGCGAATCTGCTAACTGAATGAAAAGCTACAGTTAGCTACATAACTTGAATCTGTCTTTCTGAGGCTTCCTTGGTCCGTATTAATAACAGCTCATTGATTTGTTTGTATTTGTAATTTAAAACTAACTCGATTTGAGGTTTCGCTTTTTACCGAAATCATGACAACATCATTAATTTCTGATACCTAGCAAATGGTGAATTCTACACCACCATTTCCTCCAGTTACCAGTTGGGCATCTCCACTGGCACATGTGGCCAAAGCCATTTGGGACAGCCTGATGGATGAATTTCTGCCTGAACCAAAGGCTGTTGATTGGCAGGAGATCGCCCTGGGCTTCAAGGAGAGGTGGAACTTTCCCAACTATGTGGTAGAGCAATGGATGGGAAGCATGTGGTAATCTAGGCACCGCGAAATTCAGATTCCCAGTATTTTAATTACCAGTTAGCATACTCTGTCCTACTTCTGTCAGTTGGATGTTCAGGTTGGTTGATGTTGGAGCTATTGGTCCGAACAGTGATGGAGTGACCCTTGCGTCTGACTTTGTAGAAGCCCTGCAGTAAGAGAAACTGGATCTCCCATAAGATGCTCCTCTCCTGGGTGCAGACCCCCTGGGGCCCGTGCCTCATGTCTTCGTGGGACATGAGGCTTTTCCCCTCAGACAAGTCTTTGAATTGACTTGGAAGTTGTATTAATTACGCATTAGGATTCATATGGTCTAGTGTCTATATATAAAGTATGAAAGAATTTTCTCTGTCTTGGTTCCTCTGACTTTGACCCTGAACACACTTCCGCAAAGAAATCTCTATTTTTAAAACACCTGCAGTAAAACAGTTTGATAGTGATATTTTTCTTTGTCTGATGGCTTCTTTTCACATTTTGTCCAGAACGATGTCTTTTTTTTTCTTTCATTATTGGTTTGGGATTTTTTTTGTCTACTGTACATATTTTAATTTCTTAACCAAATATGATCTTCAACTACCGCCTCTCACAAACACAGCAACACCACTGCATCATCTGTTATAATGATTAACATTTATCTTTACTTTATTCACTATGATTAAAGTGACACATCCTCCCTCCATAAAAACGTACACATTGTATTCATTAACGTATTTAATATTACTTAATTTGCAGAGTTGTGCTACACAAGACAGCTCTGCATATGTAAATCTAGATGAGAGAACTGATGACGGTAGAGGTTCAATACTTGCGTGATCTCGAGTGATTTGCATTGACTTTTACGTCAAAAAACTCTCAACAGACTTGTACTGTTATAAAAATTAAGTTTTATACTGGGGTTCAGATGTTTTGATCATATAATGTGTGTTTCCTGTTTTTTGCATGTCTCATGCACTTCCCTTATTTGTACTGTGTTTTGCTGAGGATGGCAGGGAGAGATATCAGTAGTTCAAGGACAAGAGAGAGACAAGGACTTGCTTACATGATCTGAGGTGTTGCACTAGATTCATAAAAAAGAGTTCCTCCTCATCTGCAGCACTTTATAACCTGACTCTCAAAAGCATCATTCTCTCACTTCCTTTTCTTTTCTTTTTTTTTTTTTGCCTTACTTGATCCTTGTGGAATCAGTCTCTGTCCCCTGGAATACACCAGGGGACAGAGACACAGAGTCAGGCAGGGTCTCAGAAGATTCATCAGTGGACTGAAGTGCAGGGTTTGACAGGGAGCTGGAAGACTGGAAAGACTTCAGACAGGCACCAGACAGTCAAGTTCAGGCAGGGTACAAGGTGATAAACCCAGGGGTGCTGAGGTCACCTGGGGGAATAGAGGGGCTTTCTTCTAGGGACATGTTGAGAGTCCCCAGGAAGTTCATGATGGAGAAATACTTCCACATTGTTTTCTGTTCTGTCCCTGCACAACTCTTCTTCCCTGTAATGATCTTTCTCTCTTTAATATATCTATCCCTGAAAGAAAATGTGATACATTTTCGGTAATAAAATATTCTGTAACACTTTATAATAAGAGTACAAATCATTACTAATGCATGACTCATGACACAAATGATCATCTCAGTATGACTTCATGTGTTTCGTTCAGATGAAGTCATACTGAGATGTGGATCATCTGTTAAGGAATTTTAATTTGCAGTTATGGCATACATTTGTTGATATATTTCATATATCTGTGAGAACAGACCCAATGGTATGTTAGATGATCAGACATGTTTAAACTAACCCAAAGAAATATTAAGATATTTTCATCAGAGCGGCTGAGCAAATTCATGGTCCTTAAATCAACTTTTATGTAAGATGTACCAAGCAATTATGCTTGCATATCAATTAATTCACGATACATCCTGCATTAATTCATGCATTAAATCATCATGTACCCTTATTATAAAGCGTTACCAAATTTTTATGCCTCTCAACCTCATAAAAAAACTTCAACAGGTCTGTAGAGCTATTGAGTAATATGCATAATGCCTTACCTAGAAATTTCTAATTAAAAAAACACACCTGATATGCTTACGTGGTTGGAAATGTCCTCCCGAGGTTGCGATACAGACAGAAACTTTTGTATTGTACTGTGCAGTTAGAGATATTCAGACACAAATAATATTTTGGTTGGCTTGTATTGGTCATGCAAATATTCATCACTGTGGCACAAGTCATTGAAATTAATGTATTTCAGAAGGCAGCAGTGCCATTGTCGCATTGTGTCTGAAAGGCCCATTAAATATACAATCTAATTGGCGATGATAATTATCGATGATTCATTTTGTGACTTTTCAGTTATATCTTTGTGTAACCAGGAGATTATTTGGCAGGACTATTTCTGTGGAAGAATTACATTCCTGTTGGCTCCCCTGAAGGGAACCCCAATTAACCTAACTTAAATAAAAATAACATCTCCAATACCAGGCCTGGTTAATCAGGTCAGAAAATATAAATTGGCCAGATATTTTTAGCATGTTGTTGAAAACTTTTTTTTCAGCTTCGGTCATATATATATATTATATTATTATATATATATTATATATATATATATATGTATGCATGTTTTTGATCAGATATCTGATCCAGGCACATCACAGCACAATAGAAGACACAGAAGAAACAGAAACAGATGAAATAAAAGGGCTATTATTGCACAGAACCAGAACAAGTAGCAATAACAGTAACCAATAACACTATCTTTCTCTACCAGTGTCTCCCTCCCTCCCACTTCCGTCTTTCGCTCCCACTCACACACACACACACACACACACACACACACACACGCTACCACACACACAGGCCAAAATCCAGGATAGCTATCTCTTGGTCCATGCATGACCACACCACGGTAATACGGCTCAGATCGTAAGATGCAATCAAAGTCTGCACTTAAGCGTCTCTCTCCTGTAATCCCTCGGGAAAGTTTTTCTGAAAAGTTTGAAGTTTCTCGATGTGGTGTCTCTGAATATTTTATTCTTTAACTACCACAACGCACTTCTTGTAAATTCAACACACTGGTTTGGGATTTGGAAATGGGGGCAGAATAAACAAGTACTTGCCGGGCAGAGAAGCACTGTTGCTAATGGTTATCATTGTTAATTTTATGTTTCAGGGTTGACAGAGACATATTTTCAGTAGAGCGCTTCCTTACCTGTGACTGTCATTAAACAGATGTTTTGAAAAGATAATAGGTGTAGTTAGAAATCACATGAGAAACAAAGATGGGACTGAAGCAAGATATTTTTAGTTTAACTTATTTTGTCATATATTTAAATTTTAATATGCTGGGACACTCAGGCCAGCCAATTGAATAGGCCGCCCTTAAACCAATTGACAGCATATTTGGTGTTGCAGGTGATTCCCTCTGAACATACTTATTATCAGGCCTAATTCTTCAGAAAGTGTGAAGTGAGTCCCTCTACTACAGATCAATAACTCATACATGAAACATAACTCTCTGGATTTTTTGGCCAAAAGATGAGTAAGCCTTGGGCAGAACTGACTCAACCACATATTCAACTAAACTGAAGATCTCTTATGATGAAATCTGGCTGGTGATAGAACAAAACTGCCAATGTGAAGGTCAGCTTTAATATAGCCAGTTTGCTTTCAGCTCCACCTTCACACCTTTAGATATAGAGCTCTAAGTATAAACTAATGCGACTGCACTGAGAGGATAAATCTCATTGTCTGAGCCTCCATAAATTCCTGTGTTGCACTTTAGTTACCATTTTAGGAGTGCGCTCAAGTAATTCATTATTATAGCCTCTACATTCAAAATTCTACAGACCCTTGTCTTGTAACTCAAAACTATCATCAGAATCACAAAAATGTCGAAACCTTAAAATACGACTTTATGGCTAAAGTCTGCCAGCATCCAATAAAGAGAAGTTCAGATAATACAGCTGGAGGTATATTTTATGGATTTCTTTTTAGAATTCAAATAAGTGGAAATCTTTTGAGCTACTGTTCCATATAAAGGGTGCTTCATCTACAGTTACTACCCCCCACTATAAGATACAATTCAATTCTTTGTAGTTTTAAGGTTAGAAACTTCAGTTAGAAACTTTAACAAATGTTTGTTTGTTATTACAGCAGATGATTTTGATTTGACAGTTTACAACAGCTAGCTCTGTTTGCTGCTGAAGTTACTCCCCTTCTGTGTTTACTTTTGTGTTAACAGTTTGAAATCATGTAAAACTGAAGTTAATTTGGAAAGCTTTTGTAGCTTTCACCGCTTTCTCCAGTAAAAGGTTAACATGACCCATAGCCAGAAAGGAGACAATTTAACTTCATTTACCTTTTTAAATTTGACCATTTTCAACACGTTTAACCTCGTAACTTACCCTATACTTTCAACAGAGTTGTGGTTTTATCCATCTATACATTTTATAAATTCCAATAGCAACAGGACAAGTAGGACTGCTTACATATCCTGCTCCCCCTAGTTGCTCCTACTTCTTTCCCTCTTTAGTATCCCCAAGGGCAATGAGGCCCACTGGGAGATTTAATCCCTCCAGCGTGTCTCAGGTCTATCTCAGGGTCTTCTGCCAGTCAGTTACTGTATGCCCATAAAATCTCCACAGGGAGTCACCAGGAGGCATGTGCGTATTGAGACCAAATTAGGTGGTGTGGTGAATCGCTGCAGGGCTGTGTTGGTGTGTTAATTCGGGATGTATGTAACCGCTATGAAACAACTTTATCTAATTTACTGACTTTCTCGCCCTCTCTCGCATCCATTGTCTACGTTGCTTGACCACTGCTACGGCCACTACCATTACTACTGCTGTCTTCTCTATCTCTCCAAAACAAATGGACACTAACCAGGGTTCTTCTTGGTACGCTGTTTTGCAGCATGGATTGTGACGCAGACACAGACGTAGAAGCCAGGGAGAGTGCTCTAGTTCAGTCCATGAACTCCACCTGGATAGGGCTTAGTTTCAGTAATATTTCAGGCTGACTGTGGAGGGGTTTGAACGGTCTGATCGTCTGATTAGCCACTGAAGCATGACATTGGGTTGCGTTTCTCCAAGTTGTTGCGGCTCAACTTCTCTCTTTCTTTTTTTTTTTTTTTTTCACATCCTGCAGACCTTCTGGCCGTAGCCTAAATGCGATGTCTCCATTTGAATAAACCTGTGTTAGGCCTATCATCCACACCTCCCCTGGCTCTTCTTAGTGTAAAAGAACAATGGCTCAGTGCTGCAATCCTTCTGATTTTCTTACTTTATCATGTAAAGTGAGACCTAATTCTACCTTAATCCTACACCTTTAAACAGCCGGAAGAGAAGAGAAAACTGTTGAAAGTCTGTTTTCAATTTTGTTCACACAAAGACGTGAGTACAGGAATACACTGAAACACATGGATGCAAATGGGAGAAAAAACAGCAGTTAAAAAGTAGTAAAGTAAAAGTAAAGCACCTTGCAGCCCAAAAGGCCTCAGAGATCAATGAAAACTGCTGATGTCTTAACACAGGTTAGGTAGATCTGCGTTTCTCACATTCATCATAGCTCTCTCTCTCTTTTCTCTCTCTCTCTCTCTCTTTCTCCTCGACCCACACACACACACACCACACACACACCTACACACATATATTCAGAAGTTATGAAGGGCCGTGTTTGACACGGATGATGTAACTATGCTGAAACTGAGCATGAAGGTCAGAGGGATGATGGCATGAGTGAAGTGACAGGAAAGAAATCTCCTTCTCCCTCTGCCTTTCTTTCTTTCTTTCTTTCTTTCTTTCTTTCTTTCTTTCTTTCTTTCTTTCTTTCTTTCTAAACACACACACACACACACACAGAAATGCAGACAAAATCCACAAAAATATCCGCACACACACACACACACTATCTATGGCTGATGGATGCTGTTTGAGTTGGAGTGGAAGTATCCTGTTGTTTTCAACTAAGCACTTTCTGCTCAGCACTCATTGCCAAGAGTAATGGTCAGTGAAGAGCCCCACTGTTCTGTGAGTGTGTGTGTGTGTGTGTGTGTGTGTGTGGTAGAGAGAAGGAGACTTCTTGATTCCAAAATCTTTGTTATGTTTCCACACAGGCTTCACACTATAACAGAGTTCTTTATGCTTGACCGCTCATCTCCACGGCTCTGCACAATGCAGATTTGTGCATGTATGTGCTCGGTCAAAAAGGATTTGCCCACTCGACCGTATGGCAGCTGGACCAATGTAAACCCTGCTTTCCCTTTTCTTTCATTAAGTCTTGGGTGACTACTAGACTGGCACTGGCAGGAGCTGGTTAGACCCACCTGTGTCCACAGCACTGAGGGTATTGTACGTAACTCCCTTCTAAAGAGCCGGTTAGTCTTGGCACTAGGTTAATATTTGAGCTGGAGGAACTAATGCCCTCGCAGTCCACAGTTGGGGCAACATTTTGGTCGTCGTTAGTTGCTTAGAGAAATATCTAGCTCTTTAGCAGCTAAATCCTCAACTATGTTCATTGGCTAGCTTCGAGCTGTGTCTGTCTTCTGCGTGGGTTTATCAGAGCCTTTTCCCTGTAAAATGCTGCCTGCTGTGTCTGGAAACAAGAGTGATAAGAGCAGCGAGAGTGACACAAAACAGTAAAACTGTGTCCCGTATATACCAAAACAATAAGCTGAAAGATGCTAAAATGTAGAGCTGAAGGGAACTACAGTGTGTGATCATTTTCATAGCCATTTTGATATATATTAATATATTTTTTTGCCATTTAATGCACAATGCTAAGGCATGTTGCATGGGCGCAGCTTTGCAGCAGGCGATGACAACATCAGACTACACAGTGTTTCCCTGTGTGTTACACCTTGTGTGACTTTGTGTGTTCGGTTTGTGGAATGCTGTTTAAGACACAAGCATTTAACACCGGCTGACAAACAGGGAGATCTGCCACGCCCCACCACACACAGTGATGATCACCAAAAAGTCAGCAGTTTGCTGCCTATTCCAGCACAGCGAGTGGTGCAACGTAAGGTACTGTAGGTCTGAAAGGTTTAGCAGCATCCTAAGGCACAAGCCAAAACCTCCCACAGAGAGGCCTAGTCAGCCGTTCACACAGACTTCTCTGCTTCACAGTGAACTGACATCAAGCAGCCCCTGTAGTGCTGAACACAGGACAGGAGAGAGACATAAACATGGCACGGGACAGCCAGTCTGACACAAAGTGCCACACCTAACTGAGGCAGAGCAGAAGGCAAAGACAGGTGGGAGCAGCCTCCCTGTGTGTGGGTGTGTGTGGGTGTGTGTGTGCGTGTGTATGCGTGCGTACGTGCTTGTAAGGATGCTTCTTTGTGTGGCTCTTGTTTACAGAGCTTTTCTGTCATATGTCTTCATCTCCACTTTCTATCCCCTCACTGTTCCTCAGCTCGGTGGCTAAGCCAGCATGAGGCAAAGACACACTGTGCAGGTTTCATCCCTTGGCTTAGAGGTGAGTGTTTATGTTCCTGTGCGTGCGTGCATGTGTGTGTGTGTGTGTGTGTGTGTGTGTGTGTGTGAGGGAGAGAGAAAGAGAAGGAATGAATGGGTTGCCCTCAAAAATGTTTCCTCTCTGAAATTGTGCCCCTAAATTTGCTCTTATTGCCCTGGAGGTGTGTGCTTTTATTTATATATAACGTGTGCGTGTGTGTGTGTGTGTGTGTGTGTGTGTGTGTGTGTGTGTGTACCTCTACAGTCTGATCCTGAGCTTATACTCTAGTGAGTGGCTGCCACCACTATTCAGAAGCTCTCTCCTTAGGGCATAATGCATGGAAAAAACAAGCTTAGGGGCACATCAATTCTACAAGCTCAAACCGAGCGACGGGTGGAGTGTGTGTGTGTGTGTGTGTGTGTGTGTGTATTTTCTTTAGATGCATTTTCTTAACATGCTCCTTTTTCTAGACAAATTGGGGGTGCGGTTGTGGTGGGCCGTGGGGGTCTTTGTCAGATTTTTAATGCCATCATAATGAGCATATTGAACCAAATGTCAAATAAAAGTAGGAGGATTTAAGGGGATTCCAGCCTTTATTAAATGTCCATAATGTTCCCTCACATCTGACAACTGAGACAAAATGTTAAATACAAATGGATTTTCATATCCCCAAATAAATATCACAAAGTCACGAATAAACCTGATAATGATATCAAATGGAACGTGCTTTATTTAACTTTTTGTATCTTCAGAAGAATCCTTTGACGGCAGTTATTAAAAGATAGTTTAGACTCCTCAAAGATGAGGGATTGTTCTGTCCTTTGTACATTCCCTCTTTCCCATTAGCGTAAGCAGAACATGAGGAATATAGTATTAATATTTAAGACTTGCTGTTCACATTAGGGAGAAAAATGAAATGACATTTGAGAGGCTTCTGTTTGTTTTCAGATTTTCCAAAAGCCTTTTTAATGTCTCACAAACAAACACGCTGCCTGTGGAGACTTTGCTAAAGAAGAAAAACAAGCAAGCGAACAAAATGCCAAAGCATCATAGAGAGATACGTTTGAAACGTTTGACCTTTTATGTTTCTTTTCTCCATTTTCTTTTCTTTCGCTATATAGTTCCTCACCATCTTGAAGCTAAATCACATATTACATGCAACGCGATACAATGAGATTAGTTCACCTAACTCGCTCTCACTGAATTTAAATCCCACAAAGCATTCATTTTGAAGAACATCATCATTATTTCATTTTCCCCGGCAAGTGAACAACACAATTTCGTTTGATTACAAGCCGTGCACTCATGCATTATAAACGACTGAATCATTTCATTACATTTTAAGTCATTGCAAGGGAACGGCACATGCTAAATCAGTATTCATAAGTCCATATTTCTTGTTTGATGATAATTTCTCATTTCACCAGATTAAACAGCATATTTTGGATAAAGGGCTCCATAAAGCATTCAGAGTGAATGGCAGAGGAGAAAAGAGAGGAGAAGAGAAGACTGTGCGTGGGGGGGAAGAAACTCATGAAGGGCATCTTAAGATATGTGGTTTGATTGTGTTATGAACTCATTCTTTTGGTCCTCAGGAAATTTAATTACACACAGGACAACACTTGCCTGAATGTATGGGTGTGGGTGTTTCTGGGAAAGCAGGAACGTGATTGTGTGTGAGAACTCAGTGCTTCTCCCTCAGCATCCACCGAGCAGACACCAGACAGAGCTCCGTCCAGAGTGGCAGTCAGAATGTCGGTTCCACGTGAACGATCAAAGAGCTCCGTGGCTCTGTGCTCCAACCACCAAGGGATTTACTGTCCCACATGATGAGCGGGGAGAGAGAATTAAGAGAATGGGCATAAGAGAAGAAAGGGGGTGAGATGGAAGAGAAAGAGGGGAAGCGACAGACAAGGGCTATGCAGAAATGAAAGGAGAAGCGAGGGGGGGAAAAGGAAGAAGGGAAAACTGAAGGCAGAATGGCTAAGCATGGCTGAAAGGAGGCGAGGAAAGCAAGAATGAGAGATGAGAAACAGATGGAGAAAAAAAGGGACTGAGGGAGACAGAGATGAAGAGGAAAAGAAGAGGAAGGCACCATTAGAGCGAAAATGAATGGAGAAATAAGAACCTCAGGGCTGAAAGCTTCTTAGAAGCTGAAGAGATGATTGCAACTATCACATTGCCCCTCTTCTTCCCTCTCTCCACACCACTCCCTTGTTCCAATGATACACAGAGAGCTGGATGACCATGGGGGGAGGAGGGGGGGGAGGCCAGGAGAGAAGTAGGCCAAACAGGAGAGGTAGCTGAAGACCTGAGGCTTCAAAGAGTGGGATGTTTTAATCCTTTTGTCCTTGTCTACCCATCTCTTTCCGCGCTACTGTTCTATCCTTTCTATTCCCTGCTGACCCATCCATCTATTGTTCCTCCTCACTGGCTCTCTTCCACCTTTCATCTCTACATTCATTTGATTTATAATCAAAATCCTAATCGTTAAGCAATGGCAACAAAAAAGGATGTAGGACACCAGTTAAATTTTTCATATTGTGCAGAGCTAATCCTAGTCCAATCCAAAATCTTATTACCAGCTGTGTCATTATTAAGGAATTAAAGGACAAAAACAAGTTTGTGCAAGACTTATACCCTGATACTTTGGTTGTGTAGTTGTCCCTCTTTATAGCTGTATAAATCTGCTTTCCAGTCACAGGGAATTTAATGTGGAGAAGCAGAGAAAATGTTAAGTACCTCTCCGTCATCAAGTGCTGTTTTAAGACTTGGCTACTTTACTCAACCCTTGACTGTTTTTTAGATAAGACCCAACCACTTGTCCACATCTCTGCTTCTCCACCATCCAACGATTCAAATTCAAAGGGTAGCCACTAAATCTCTTAAGGATATGGCACAGAATACAGAAAGATCAGTAGATGGCAATTGAAAGTTGTATGAAAGCAAATCTTAGTTGCTATTGCTCTCTTTGATCCTCTGCCAAATTAAACATATGTGTTTGGCCTCTTTGTGTCTTATGGGCGTCATTGGCAATGGACAACTAAACTGTCACAGTGGCAAGCTCTACCAGTCTTTCCATCTGACTCATAAGAGTAATATCTCTCCTTTAGATGTAAACCAATGGAATGTAAACAATAAAATTCGAAATGTCTTTGACTGCTTTAGCTCAGCACCCCAAGACATTTTTAGGGTCACTTCTATTCCTGACCTGTCAGTTCTGGCAAACAACTGCAAGCCATAACAAAACAAAACAACAAATTAGTTTTGTTTTTTCTATGTTATGCCTTTTAAAGATATCTGACAGAGGAGAAATTACAGGAAATGGGAAGAATGATACGCAAGAAAGGCCAGACATTAACTGGGGACCTTAACCCCTAGGCTACCCAGGCCTCCTACCAAATACTCTTTTCACTGTAACAATGTAATACTGCATCCTCTTGTTTGACTTAAATAATTTCCAAGACCTGGCATAAAAACATTCACAAAATAGAACACTGGTGACATGTCAGCAAAGATTACCTGTACTTAGAATCCCATTAATCATCTCAAAACCCAATCACATTGTGCAACTCTTTTGAGGGCATCCCAACACCCATAATGGAAAATACTGTCACAGTGCTAACACAAAGAAAGATAACCATTCACACTCACATTCACAACTACAGACAATCTAGACCAGTTGCCAGTTCACCGAACATGTCTTTGAACTGTGGGGATGAAACTGGATTAGGGGAAACTCCACAAACATATCGCCGATAGCAATAAACATATTTTTAGCTATTAAATCTCATATGATCCCTGCTAACTATATACATGCTATGCATGTGTCCAGGGCCTTTTTGTGCTCTTTAGCACATCTAGAGGCGACCTGTCACACACAACATCATAAGCATAATCAGAGCTCAAAGCTGGTATATATAAAACAAAACACCCACATCCCCACACCCACTGCACCTTCTGGCACTGACAATGTGTGACATCTATGTGCAAACTAAAACACCTCTAACTGGAATATTACACACATAGCAGCATACGTACATAAGAATATGTCAACACAACCCTCACACATATCTGTACAAATATAATTTCGAGGAGAACATGACACAGAACCACCAAATTATATGAAAATTCCCACTTTTTGCACCGCTTGTGTCATCCCGTATGAATATTTACACAGTGTATTAGCATATGCCAGCCTACTGTGTGGGAACTGGTGAAACATGATGGCTATTTCAACAGAAGAAATAACATTCATTTTCATCCAATTCTGCAACCGAGCAAGATGGAGCTTTCATTGGAATGTTTTGACCTTGCGGCGTTGATGCTTAACATCCCAAGAATGAAATTGGCACTCCCAAAATGGATTTGGCCTGATGTGCAGAGGCTTATAACAAGTGCCAACTCTGTAGTATTTAAGAGGGTACTGGCGGAGAAACATTGTACGTGTGTGTGTGTGTGTGTGTGTGTGTGTGTGTGTGCAGGCGTATGTTTTACTTCACACACGCACACACAAAGCTGCCAGTGTTTCATTCCTGGCTAAATATTTATAACAGGCAAAGACACTAAGCAAGTCAGACAAACACAAACACACACACACACACACACATCCTGAGAGATAGACATGGGGGAGAGAAAGTGAGTGTAAGAGAGAGACAGACAGACAGAGAGAAGAAGGAGGAAGCTTATTATTTAATGTCCTACTTGGCAGCGAGCTGTCAGAAACCAGGAGAGTGGAGAGTTGCCAGAGACTGACAGAACAAAATCACCATTCGTCTTCTTCTCTTCAAGACACGGACAAGCTTAATGAATTAAGATCCGACTCTGGCCCCTTGTCTTTTACTTCTCCAGCTTGTGATGTGCCGGCTTCATATTTGTAGGTTTTAGACCAGTGAGCAGCGACAGCAAAGATCCAAGGCATCGTGGCATTAAATCAACACAAAGAGCGCCATTCATTCTTCCCGAGCCTCATTACATGGAATGATCTCTCTATCAAGACTCTAAACTCTCACTATTCCAGGTGCACGCACACACCCATACACACAAGTGCATTTGCTGTGGTGATAGCTCCACCAGCATTCCAAACAATAGATGCAAAAGGCAAATTAGCAAACAATGCACCATGCTCCCATAGCCTGAGTGATGAAAACCGTACAAGGCGAGCTAATGCATCTCAGGCAGGCCAGATTCCTGCCTCTGCTCTTATCTTCCCCTAACACGCTATCAGACAAATTAGCAATGGGGTCCACTTAAGAGTGTGTATGTGTGTGTGCGCACACTGGTGCGTGCAATGTTGTGTGCGTCTGTGCATTTAGCAGTGGGGTCCACTCATCGTCTGCCTCCTCTCTTGATGTTATTTATGGCTGTTTAAATGATCTCCGACACCTCTCATTTGTTTAGACAGCTCCAATTGGCTTTCTGTCTGAAGAAAGAAGAGGAGAGGAGTGCTCGGGAGCGACGAGGCAGGGAGGGAGAGACGTGGTGAGACGGGAGGGGGGGGGGGCAGAGTGGCGGGTGGAGTGTAGGGTGTCCTGTAAAGCAAGAGAGGGGTATGAGGGATGGTTGAGAACAGAAAAGGGTGAGGAAGGGAGGCAACAGAGATGGATGAAAGGGGAAGAGTTTGAAGGGGAGCGAGAGAGGGTTTAGATCACAAATCAAGATTAGGAAAGGAGGGTGAGGAAGGACAAGGAAAGAGGAGTTTAGGAAGGAGAATTCGCAAGAGAGGGAAGTAGACGAGGAGGTGCAGCAGGTGAGAGGAAAGAGAGAAAATCCTCTCTCTCACAGGGATCCACTTTGTTTAGTCTACTTAGGCAAAAATGACTTTTCATAATCTGAATTTTCACCTCTAGTGGTGAGTGGTATAAGCCTTTTCCACTACAGGAACTTAATAACCCATAGATTAAAGAGTAACAGCACTAAATACATGTGTACAGTAGCTCAACCCTATAGTGTTTGTTGCAATGAAAGTTATTTTTGATGAACTACTGCTTGAAGTTAAACTCCAAGGAAGTGTGTTTAAATATACAGGCGATGTTCAAATTCAAATTCAACAAGCATGCTTCGCTGCCATGTTGTGCATTTGTGTGTGTCACTATAGATTGTCTGTACAGAGTATCTTACAAGTTATACATCCATCAGTTATTATTATTAAAATAATATTATCATATCATTCTAAAAATATCTAATTTCTTGAGTTTTCCTCTAGAAGCACCACTAGAGACACTTTTCTGGGTTTGAGTGAAATTTTTAGATAAGTATCAGTTGAACTGCCATGAAATCTGGCCCGGACATTCATGTCCCCCATTAGAGATCCCTTAACCTTTCATCTAGCACCATCATTGGGTCAAAATTAAATTTGTCCAATCCGTTGGTTTATGACCAAATACTTGAAAGGCTGGTGTTATTCCCATCAGCCTTGACTGTACTTTCTGTTTATTGCTAATTTGGAAATGTTGCTGAGCACATTAAACTAATATGAACATATTAGAATATGACACCCCAAAGATCTGGACTAACTTTTCTACTGGCAGCACTGGCACCAACTTTCTCAGTTGGTCGCACATAATGTACTCCTTACTCCACTACATTTAGACGGTGCTTGTAGTTACCAGTTACTTTGCACATGACGATTTAAAAAACTTATTATGCGCATATAAATTACAATGCATGGATATATAGTAAATAAAACCACCCAGCAGTATAATAAGGGAAGAAAAATAGCTCTACTGCAACCAGTATTAATATTAAAATGCATTTTGCAGGTTACTGCATGGGCTGAATAGTGAGCACTTTTACTTTTGTAGTACATGTTGCTAAAACCTATGTACTTTTACCTAACTAATATTTGGAATGTAATGTTTGGACTTTTACCTTGTGAGTATTATTAAATTGTGGGATTGCTATGTTTATGATGAATTATTGATTAACCACTGTTAATCAATTATGCAACTGCAACCTGATCAATAAATCAGTAATGCCATTCTGTATATAATGAAGTAGCCAAGTTGTAACAATGTCAACAACTGACTGTCAAACCAGTTAGAGAACGCACACTTCAATAATAATTCAACAATATTTAAGGGAACATTTGTTAGTGGGTTTTTGGCCAATAAATCCATGTGTCCTGGTGGGTCGATCATATTGGGCTCTTAGATTGTTGATTTCTGTGCCTTTAGTTCTGGTTTGAGTAGGTATGTTTGCTCGAAAGATTCTCTGTGCTTCGTCTCATAGTGTCGCTTCACATTGCTGCTTTTAATAATCACCACGGTCTGCCTGTGGGAAGAATATATTACCATACTGGAGTCCATTCTTGGTTAAAGTCATTGTTTTCACTGTCTACTTTTCTCACATTAGAGCACGCCATGTGAAAGTATTTTTCTCTGCCTCACTTATTCTTCTTCGAACAGTTGTCACATCTCCCCTGGTGTATCTTACTGACTGACTTAAGTCTATGCTTATCAAATTTAATGTCCGATGGATGATTTCCAGCCCATGCAATTCTCTCTGTGAATCCTCTCTGTATCCTGGCTGTGCGGGACGATGTTCCTTCCAGACTGGGCCACACTCACAAATGCGACCATGTAAAATTTTAACAAAAAGAAAAGAAAGAAGAAAAAAGCTCAAAAATAACTGTGTTACATCACCCACTCTGCTTTCTACTGGATTTCTCATGTGTACTTCCACCTCTTCTGAGTCATTAGGGGAATCAGCCAGGCTTGTTCCAGCTCTGTCGACCTACTGTGAGTGGGGTCGTTTCTAGTAGTTTAATGCTACTTGGGTTTAAAAGTCCTGACTGGGGTGTCGTTTAGCTCAGTTGGTAGAGCAACCGCCCTATACAAAGGCTGAGTCCTTGCTAGCGCGGCCCAGGGTTTGAATCCGACCTGTGGCTCTTTCCCACATGTCATTGCCCATATCTCTCTTCCCACATTCCTGTCACTCTTCAGTCTGTCTTTATCAAATAAAGGCCAAAAGAATATCTTTAAAAAAAAAAAAGCCATGACCAATAAAATCTCTATTACCTATATTTATTTGATTATTGTAACTGTACTTGGACACCAAAACAACGTATTGTTCCAGTGTTCTTACTGGTGTCTCCTCTTGAATGACATATATCTAAACCACGGTGGACTAGAACCATAGCCTTACTGGAACTCTCCGTGCCACAGCTTGTTAAATTCTCATTGTTGACAAGCTCTTAAAGTGTATGTGCAGTCACGTCTCTGGGTTTGCATGCATGTCTGTACATCTCTGTAGGTATATATATCTACAGGTAGGCTTATGCCTGTGTGTGTGTTTCCATGTGTGTTTGTGGTGCTCAGTGAGGAATCAAAGCGTACGGACCAGGAGTGAGAGAAGCCTTGTTTGTCTGATTAGGCCCCTCCAGGGAATACAGAGGAGCTAGTGGGAGGGAGGGCACTCTCTGCTCTGGTTGTTAAAACACAACTCTACACACAGACAATCACACTCACACACATTTACACAAGACAGAGCTGAAATATTCAGATGTAGACACAACTGCAGACACTCACAAGCATTCAATTAAATTAGAATGTTTATGATGTAATTTCTCCTTTATTGTGCCATGGTAGTACGGTCTCTGGCACTCTAATGTTAATTGCCACTGAGGCGTGCTGTGTGTTGTTCTGGAAAAGTTTGGGTTGTTGAGCCACATGAACAACTTTGTAAACACGTAGTCAGCTCTGACTGTTTCATCAGCAAATTCTCATGGCCGACTGTACAGGACAGTGAAGTTTCCTTGAGGAAATTTAAGTTCTAATTAATCTAATGAATATGACCTGTCTTTAATGGTCAAAACACCAGCAGGGAACTACAGTTTTGTGAGTCAGAGCTCCAGCAGGTCGCCAGCTTCCACTGTTCGACACCCTGGATTATAATAGAAGGTTGTTACATGTACAAAACCACCTCTGTTTCTGTGGAGCTGTTGTTGATTATTTGTAAAACAGAAGATAATCCCATGGCCATTCGCCAGTTATTAAAGTTTGAGTAGTGTTTAACAATACTTTAGGGCGTCATGTTCTTTTGAATCAGATCCCACATTTTGTTAGCCCACAGTAATAATAGATTTTATTTTACTGCTCTAGCAAGTGCAAGAAACTGAGGGTAATGGAGTTAGATTAGTCCTCTTATTAATGAATGCACACAGAAGGATTGGCAAATGTATTTCGAGATTAATATGTAAATGACTCTCCACATGATTATTTTTCAATGCACACACAAATGTTTATCGCTGCATGCTACTGCTCAAAGTTAACTTTCATACTTTGGTTGTAAAATCATTGCTGATGGACTAACTTGATACACATCATAGTTCATAATCATGCAAAGCAGGATACAGATGTTTCATAGAGGAAATGTATATAATGTAGATTTAAACTTCTTGTAGGTCGCTGCCTACATTGATATACTTAAGTGATAAATCACAGAAATGGAACATTAAGCTTTGTTTTCAAAGAAAGTTTTTATATCACGTCAACAAACTTTCAAACACACACTCTGTCTCTGCTGTCAGTCTGTCTCTGTTCCGTTCACTGGAGATGGGCTACAAAATGACAACACTGCTGTCTCCTACAGTGACAAACCACTGAAAGTGGAGAATTATATAGTCATCGTTATTATCTGGGACTCAAGAAAATACAGCCAATAGAGTATTTATGTCTCTACCATTACCTGTCATAGACCGAAAAGCAACCACTTTTATTAAAGTCCACATGAAGTCAAATTCAGTGTTCAAGTGTTTTTATCACATATGTCACATATGTCTAGCACTACACATTACCTATACACCAGAATCTGCCCCAACAATGACAAAAAAAAGTCATTTAATTGTATTGTATAAAGTATTTTGGGTATTCTTAATGGTATTTGAGTTTGTAATTCCCTGGGAAATGATGATGAACGTAATTTACAAAGTTTCCTGGTAGAAAGATAGCTGATGGTTGACTGAGCACATGGTACCCAAACTCGCTTAGCTGTGCAGCTGGGTTAGGTTAGTTGAATCAGCAACGGGTTTCGGATCTTGGATGGAGTAACTGTTTTAGTTAATTACTGCACCTTGATTATAAATGACACATTTTTGGTTTAAAATTTTCTAGAGTAGGAACCGATGTGCATGGGTTTGAGAGGCGATGAAACATGCTGTAGACTTTGGCAATATTGCATCATAATTGGTGCATTTATGCTCTCATGGTCCTTTTTATGTTTTCCAGTTGAGTCAACTGCTCTCTCTTTACTTGAAGAAGAGTTCTTTAAACTGTGACGCTACTGACCGTCATCTCAACAATATTCCCAGTAAACAACAATGATGTTAACCTAATATTTATAGTCTAAGTTTGTTTCTTTGTTCAAGGATAGAGTCAGATGGTCATCTCTTTAGACCAGATCCAGTCAGGGTAGCTTATTCTACTTATATCTATGTTTTTGTTGTAATTTATTTCTTAGTGAACTAATTCTGTTTCTTTGACAGTGTGACATGAAAGAAACATTTCATGTGAAACACTGCATGTTATTACAGGATAAGGATGGTCTGATTTTATTCCAGTTCTACCACAGTGTTTAATTCAAAAACATACTTTCTTCTCTCACCTACTACAGCACCAACCACATCAAAGAACACACCAGCTAGCTAGCTATGCACTAATTATTAATACAATGAGACAGGTTGGAAATTCATGCATATCTGGAGCAGTGACCTCTGCTGACATGTAGATTTGTCTTTGTGATGTATCTGCTGTGACTACAGTATGGGAAAGCAATAAGCGGCACAGTTAAAAAAGTAAGAGGGGATTTATCTGTAGTGGTGGTGAGTAAGTCGATGATAAATGGGTTAAACAGATGCTTTCCTTTGAAGGTAAACGAATAAAAACTAGGGAAAATGTGTAACTAGGTCAAAGTGGAAAAAGACCTAGCTTCATGGCAAAAAAATGCTTTGAGAAGGAAAAACAGGGATCGAAGGAAAAAGTGCATTAACATGTAAAAAGGAAGAAAAATGGTTCAATCAGGAATTAATTGTAATGTAGATGATAATGTAGGCTATAGAAATGCAACCATAAAATCAGGGCCTATACAAATTCTAAAAATTCAAAATTATATGTTAAATACAAATGTTGGTTTGTATGTGCTGATTTCTATCAAGACCTGTAATGCACTGTTTAAGTATCCTGCAGTCTGAGCAGCCCACGGGTAATAATTACCCACCGCATGGCTTTACCATATAAAATGCAAATAAATGATGACTCTGCAGAAGGTTAATAAGCAGTTTCAGTCACAGGCATGCTACCCTTTGATAGGTTCATCCTGTTGTAAAGAGGGTAGACGGACCAGATGAAGGACAAAAAGTTCAGGACTGCCATCCCGGCCTGACCCATCCCATCGCATCAGCAATCAATTTAGCTGTAATTACCAACAATGGCATCTGTCAGAGATCTGTATCTTATCTGAGTAGACGATTTGATAATAGGGTTTATCAGTGGAAATGACTGGTAAGATCTTCACCACGTCAAGGATACACAAGGGTATTTGAGGACACGGATCCGCAAGAACAGTAGCTTATCAAGTTAAGTACTGTTAGATGGAAAGACAACAATGTTGGACATTTAGCAACAGGAAATGCGTTACCTGCTGTACGACAACTACTGTGGAACAAAATAACCTAATATTGATGGATTAATATACATATACATACATGGACTGAGGACCACAGAGGTGTATATATATATATATATATATATATATATACCACCATATGACTCATGTCAAAATAGCCACCATCAAGTGGACCTGCTATCCTGTGTTACTGTTGTCAAGTGCTGTTGGTTTTTCGATGTTCCAGAGAAGCAGGTTCTTTTTAGGACATACTCCCTCACATGCCTTGACCTAACTTGATTTTATTTTATTTTTTATTCACTTGTCAGGTGATAGCATCTTTTATTTTGGGATCTGCTGTGTATTTGGGTCCATTTTATGGCAACTTAAAGTTGCCATAAAATGGATGGCCAGGACATGAGGAGA
Source organism: Larimichthys crocea (assembly GCF_000972845.2). Taxonomy (NCBI): domain Eukaryota; kingdom Metazoa; phylum Chordata; class Actinopteri; family Sciaenidae; genus Larimichthys; species Larimichthys crocea. The sequence goes on from NC_040020.1 coordinate 38,465,865, forward strand.
AACTTATTGATATGGCATACAAACATCCGGACCGCCCCAACCCAATAAAAATGCAATAAAGATAATATAAGACTGAAAAAAAAACACCTTGATATTAGAGCTGACATGAAGCTTGTTCATTTTCTTGCTGAAAGTTCGAATGTCACTCCCACATGCAACTTAATATAAAGTTTAAATTAGCTTAGCCTGACACAAAGGCTGCGGGAAGGGGAAACAGCTCTGTCAAAAGGTGACAGAATCTGCCTACCAGCATTTTTAAATCTCTCTTTAATTCATTAATTAACACTAATACTGGTGTACTAGTGTAAAAACAGCATGCTTTGTGGGTTTTTTTTTGTTGTTTTTTTGGTGATATCTAAGCTTTAGAGGAGCTGGTTAATTTTTGACAGAGCCAGGCTATAGCTGCTGGCTACTCATACAGAGAAACAGATATCAGTGGATCAGATGATGCAGACCTGCACGGATAAATACCGTAGATGAGCTACTGTTTTTAAACACAAGTATACCCGAGTAACACTGCAGATTGCAGATGTTTGGCGAACAGAGCTTTTACTTCCCAAACCATATAATCTAACCATCCATTCCCTTTACCCAGTTATCACGTAGGCGTGCTGGAGTCTATCCCAGCATGCCTTGGGTAAGCCCTAAATAGGTTTACAGTTTATCACAGAGCTAATGTACAGATAAATACATTCACCACAAGGGATCATTTAAAGTTTGAAAGAATACATCTTGACCATATACTGAAAGTAAATTAACTGATACCGATACTGTAGAAAATGTCATCAAAGTTCAGTTAGAGCAAAACTATACACCAAACGGTGAGGCGAATAAGCAATCACCTCTCTGTTCAACTTAATATTCCCTTGTGTCGTTCTTCTACTTGAAAGAACTTGTGAACAAATGGTATTATACCACATAGTTACTGCGTGGACTCTTGCAAGCTTTTTAACACAAGGGGTCATCTGCAGTTCTAGCCTGTCTAGCTCAACAGTCTAGAAAAAATGCAAATAATATTTTTCATGTATTTTCAGTGTAGTATAATACTTTTTCTTGTACTGTGTAGGCTCTTTTATTTATTTTTTCATCACTGTCATCTTAAGTTACATGACAGAAAATGCAAAAGTATGCAATCATTTCTTGGAAACCCTGACTTATATGCCCTTTGTGAGTGTTGATGTACAGTGATGTTGTGGCTGCTTGTTGCTGAATAGATCTGACGGGTGATTTATTTAGTTCATTCAGTGGCAAGAGAAGTCAAGAGGTTCTCACACCCCCAGAAAATTACTTGAATCTGCTATAGATGTTCTCATAGACCTTTGCCACTCAACTCCAAACACACACTACGCGCACATATAGCATGATGCAGCAGTGATGGTGTGTATTTTCAGGTCGGTCTTAACGAAAGTCACAGATTGGATTTTAATCTAGCCAGAAACATGTGGAGTAATAACGCCAGCTAACAACAACAAATGTCTTCCGAGTTAATACGATCATTATCACACAGAATGTGACATTCTCCCACTCAAATGTAAAGTGCAGGTATAAGTGTCAACTTTTAATGGAGGAATCTCAAAGGGCAAATGAGCATTATGTGAAAATGCACTATGCATTCAATTAAAATAGAAGTATGAAAAAGAGGTTTTAAATATAGTCTCTGTTTGCTTGTTCTTAAATGTGAGAATGAGAAGCTGATTAACACAGAATACATTATGGAAATGAAGCCCAGAAATGTTCACTTCTGAGCATGCCCTGTTGTGCTTGTCTTTCTCTCCTGGTGTTTCTGTCTTCATCTCTCCCCGCTGGTGTCCGTTTCTCTTTTTTTCTCCTAAATCTGTCAAAATGTGAGAAATCTAAAGCTTGTTTTCTCTTTCAGTTTTGATCCATTTGAGACTCTTTCAAGTCCCTAAAAGACTGTACTGATATTTAAATATATGGGATAAACATAACTGAGTATCATTGCTGATGCTCGAACTAGTGTTTTGCTGACATTTAATACAAATTATTCTATAGTTTAGTAATTTAGCCTTTAATTTGAATGTAGTATCATATATCATCATATAACACTTTTATTTAATGATGATATATCATAGACCCAAAATGTTACACAGTCATGTGAAGTAATAAAGTTAGTAAAGTAACAATATTTTTACTTGAGTACAGTATTTTAGTACCCTCACAACCTCTTCTAAAAAATACAGCCTTGGAACCATTGACAGTATAAAATATAGACATCATATCCATAACATCACCCAAAGGCTTCTGAAGAGCCATTGTGAAGCTCTGTGTGGTGTCTCTGGCTGCCACCATCTTGGCAGTCCTGCCTCTGCCGCCTCGCGGCTAAGCTAAGCAAGGGCAAAGACACGGAGCGTGGGTGGACCTGAGACAGGCTGAATGAATCCTGGGTGCTCAAACGGGCCACCTGTAACGGCACCCACCTGTCAATCAACACAGCCACGCTATTAATTATGTATAACTTTATGCCTTAATGTAATTTGAACGGGTGAGTTAAATAGAAATTCAGACTTTTTCTGGTTTTAATGGAGACTTTTGGAGACTCTGACGTGAACGCATGAATTGTCTTTGAGCAGTGGGTGCTGCCGTGGGCTCCTTCCCCATCCCCAGACTGTGAATGTAATGTAGACAGAAGAAAGTTTGTAGTTCTAAGTGTTTTTTTTTACTCACTCTCTGTCTCTCTCACGATGTTATTCCTCCCTCCTACAGCGTCCATTACAATTACATGCACATGGCCAATTATGCAAATTAGGCAATGACGTCATTTAGCAACTTCTAGTCTTCTAGTGTGTTACAACAATGTATTATTTTCTCATGTGATGTGATCTCATGTTGTTTTGGAATTGTGTAAACACACTTTTGACTGAGTAAAGGGTGTCAACATCTCATATGAGTGCATAATGCCATGGTAACTCAGATGTAAATAAAGGATAGTCTTGTCTAGAGCAACAAGACTTTGTAATGTGGTATATGTGTTATTCCAGTGCAGACAGCAAGCCACTCGTCTGTTGCAAGTGCACCTCAAAAAACAAACCCTCATCTTAGAGTCAGCTGTCTTTTATAAAACGACTATCTTCAAGTGTACTACATTACCATAATATTTTCTCCTTTTGGAAATGGATGCTGATCCAGTGGATGAGAATATTCAGCCATTCTTCTGCCTTCTTCCATTTTTCCATTGCTTTTTGTCTTCATGAATCAATTTCAAGTGACATAACGTGATGATTTGTTGCCAGGTCAAGGAAAGTGTTCTAGCCGAAGAGCCTCTGAAAATCCATAACGCACGCTCCAAAAAGAAACAAAAGGCCGGGGAGAAGTGGAAGGTTAGAAACTCTGTAAGCAACAACAGCTGCAGAACAGGTGTTACGTGACGCCTGTTTTGCAGTGAAAAACTGTCAATAATTAAAACACTAGGCGTAATGTGGGGGACAAAAATGAATACTTTCAAAATGTGGAGGAGAAATGTACCCTGAATAATTTCAGAATTTCCTAACTACCAAAAAACAAAAAAACAAAAAACAAAACAAAAGAAAAAAACAAAAAAAAAACAATTGCAGCATCATTAAAACTGGCACCCCATTCTTCACAATAAGCAGTTTATTTTTGACACTTTGGTTGATTTAACTTTAAATAATTATAATGAGTTATTTAGTTTGGGAAATTAGGCTGTGTGGGAAGAGGTTTCGGAGTCAACACTGATGTCACACTGGTGGACCAGAAGAGCAACAGTGGGTCATTGATTTGTTGTTTTGGACTGTATAACAATTTTTCACTTTATTTAGTAACTTTCACTACCACCATTTTATTTTGCCTATAAAATACAACAATACAAAGCTGGCCATTTCCAGGCCTACCAGCCAGATCACCACCAGCCTTGCTATCTGATGTATAAATTATGATGCATCGAGTAGTGGAGTTGTTATCAGAAAAATAGTGTACAACCTGAGGACACAGCTTCAACGTGGGGATTTTCTAGGGAGTATGTATAGTGCATTTATTTCACACTCAGACTTCAGACACTCAGGCCTCAGACAAAATGGCGGGGGGTAAATATAGAACAGTATTTCTGGACACAGAAACAAAATCAAGCCTGTTCCCTGAAGCCATGAATGTGTGCACAAGGGGAAAAATATCCCCACATCAGACTTGTTAAACGCAGGGCCAAGCTCTTAGGTTGCGGGCACATTACCTTGGATGGTTTCAGATTTCCTTTGGCTCTACTTTTTGCTGCCTACCATCTCTATAAAATAGATATAAGACATGTATGTTTAACGAACAGTTATTATTTCACTGTGGCTGTGACACAAGTCAAATAAAGGGATGCTGGTAGGCTTTTTTTTTTTTTTTTAAACAGAACCAGGCTACGAGCTACCTCTTTACCACTGCTTTCAGCCTTTATGCTAAACTAACCTAGCTCCACAGTTCACAGACATGACAGACATAGTCTTATTATTATATGTTTGGAAGAGAGTTTTTTTTTTTTCCTTTGATCAAAACAATTGTGAGTTTTCCAGTCAGTCAAATGCATAAAAAACCCACTCTCCTCTGCTGTGATTCTGAAGTTTGGTCCACGGTACAAATGTAATGTAAATTTATGAACGTCTGTTTTTCAAAATTAGAGACAAAAATAGATGCACAGCATTAATTGCATACATGAACATTGTTTTAACTTATTTATCAAGCTGTCTTTAAACTGGGAGTTCACATGGTTTGATTTTCAAATCTAGGCTATAACAACCTATTGATTAATAACTTGCTTACAATGTGATATTTACGTTATTAACGCCTGACGATACTTTATTCTCACTATACAGCCTGCTCATTTGATTACCATCTTGTTGATAACTGCTACAGAACTTTCTCCAATGAATGGAATTTTTTTTTTTTAAAAAGCACTTTCAGAAAAACAAACACTTTTTTATTTACCCTTCATCAGATCCATCTATGCATCACATCTGTCCCTCTCTATTCGCCCTTCCCTGACCTGATTTGTTTTTGGTCCTTCATCATTTCCCTCTCGTTCTTCCTCTCACACTCTTATTTCTTTTTTTCCCCCTTCTTCTGCCTGTGTGGAGGGTTTGCAAACAGACACCACTGACAATGAGAGCCAATTCACTGTCAAGATGGTCTGTCTCATGTGTGTTTATCTATGTGTGTGTTCGTGTGCGCGCGCGATTCTGAGTGTTTGTTTCTGCCAAGAGTAATGCAAGGTTAGAGGGAGAAAGTATTAGCATATTTGCTATCTAGTTTTATACAATTGTTGGTCGTTCAACAATCTTTGAAACAGATGGAGACGGACAGACGGAGAGAGTAGACACTGAGAGAGGACTGAGTGAGTGGAAGAAGTATTGCTCATTCTGGTTTTGATGTTGAGGTCAAGTTTATTTACAAGGAAAATCAGTGAAGATAAAGACAACTGAAATTCATGCTAGATTAAAGTCCTGTGCAAACAGACTATGCATAAAAGATGATTGCTTCAAGACGCCCACATGCTTACACACAAACATAAATTTAATCAGCCAAATATCAAGGTTTTCCTAGTCTATCCCATGGTTACCAAATCCTTCCATAACAGCCACGAAATGAATTAATACGTACACTGAGATTTTCTCAAAAGTAAAGATAATCACTCTTCACTACATTTAATCACAAAGCTGTATTTAGCCGTATTATTAATTTCATGTAATGCATTGAAAGAGCAACATGAATATATTACTATTTGCCTCTAATTTACACAGTAATGTTTATATTACAATTTACAACCAGATATATATTGGTACTACTACAACTACTACTACTACTACTACTACTAAACTACAGTTTGTGATTATTGTAGAATGAAACAGTAATTAGTTTAGTTGTCCATATTTCATGTTATTATATAACAAAAAAAATCAACATACATTTGCCATAGTATTTGTTGCTGCATTGCTTATTGGTCAATCAAGTCAATCAGACCTCAACCAACAAAAGGCTCCTGTTTCTAAAAGGGAGGTTTAAGGGTAGACATTGATGATTGGTTGCATTTATTGTAAAACTGTTTGGTAAGTTGGGTGATATTTTGTTTGCGGGTATGAAATAACATTTGTATCACCATAGTTGCAGTTTACAAAAAGTTATACATTTGTCATATAACATTTCCATCTTGTCATCATCTTATTTGATATCACCTTTAAAAGTCAGAAGTTGGGTCATTGTAAAATAAATTGGGACAAACAGGCATTTTGACTTGTGAGCACATTAGTTTGGTTGCTAACTGAAAACTAACTGTTGAACAAACAATTATGGTTTTGTGAAACATGGCTAATAAGCTACGATAGGTTCCCTTATTTTTGGACTCTCTGGCGCTCTATCCTCTCAAAGTTCAGCACCTTTAATATAGCTTGCTGTTGGTTAATTGCGGAAATTTGCAGGTTGTAGCTCACCAAAGCTGAATTACACCCAAAACATTTGCATGAATTAATTTCATTGTCTTGAGGGGATCCTCTGATTACAGTGATTTCATTGATTTCATCGCAACATTTCATTATTTTAAAACCTGGTCAGTCAACAACAAAAACAAACAAGCAAAAACACTGATTCTAACATGTTGGTGCCAACAAAAATTGCTTAGAAACTCAGAGACATCGTTGCATTCACAGGTTCACCTGTGTTCATAGATCTACTTGCACTGTTTTTCTTTGGCTCAGTTTAAAAAAAAAAAAAACAACAAAAAAAACTTTAACTTTGTGTCTCTCCACAGACTTGCTGCCTCTCCTAGACAAACATTTGTAAAGAAAAGTGAGATCATTCTTTAGCCTCATGTGGCTCTAACCACAGAGAGTCATTTACTCTGGAAATGAACACTAATTTCAAATGCTTGGACAAGACAAACACACTTTGGGTGACACAGAGAGATGGTGAAAGAGGCCTCATCATTCACCAGTTGCCATATAAATCCTAAGCCAGTTGTTTTAGTGCTGCTGACTGGGAAGGAGGAATGTAAGCATTACCACCACAGACATGCTTTATGTTCCCTATTACATTGACTAATTGAATGTTTGCCTATATCTAATGAGGTGGGTTGCCCCTGGAGTATTTGTATATCTGTGGGTATGTGTGTGTGTGTGTATGTAAGTGAGTGTATGAGGTATCTGTTGTCAGTGGATCCTGTGGTGTAGTGCAGTTTTGCTCACCATTTCAGTCCAATAAAACCACATATTTGTGTACACACAGGTGCACTGAGTTCTTTTAGTTTTGTTGCTTTGGTCCAGTCCCATTCATTATTTCTATCTACTTTACATAAACTGCCTAGTACATGTTTAAACTTGATCTATTTGTTGACTTAACGTGTATCTCTTAATGTGCCCATTCGAAACAGACATGGTAGGTCCATGTGTCAACCCTCTTTCTCTTGCATCATATTTAACTATAGGTCTTAATATTTGTTAAGCTCTGTAGCTATAACAGCTGTTCAGTAAAGACAAGCTTCTCGTAATTATGATTAATTGCATGATAATGTGAAGGAAATGTTCCTTCTATATGCTCATTTATAAATGTTCCATGCTTTAGACAGGCTAGTCATCAATGCTGAGCTTGAAGTGTGAACCACTAATGCAAGTTTTGCTTCGATGAGGCTTTGACACCGCCATCTTCATTGTTGGACTGTCTTTACTGGGTTAGTTAAGCATTCATTTGAGTCATTTCAGTTATTGTTTATATTGAGCTCTGTCAAATTGATCATTTTTAAAAAGGCATCAGTGATCAATTATCTCATCCTAAAAACTATCTGTCATGTGAAAGATCCACAGATAAGTATTACTTAACTCAACATTATAGAGCCTTATAGGGTCTTTTGGCTTACTGTTTTGGTTTTATGGACCACAATCTTACTCTTTTGCTTCCATGTCAAGGCTCTTATCAACCTAATATTGAAACCCACAATTAGCAACCAGTTTGTAAACAGATGGAAGCATTTAGCAGTGAAAGACAGGGTAAATATTGTCCTTTGTTCGGTTTGCCAAGAATCTAGAAACACGATAAACTATATGCTAATGTGGCTCTTTATCAACCGGGTGTGTAAATAGGCCAATGGATTTGCTGATATGTTTGCCATATTACGCTACCTGTAGTGCTCTTCTCTATTATGCTCAGTGCTAAGGTGGCATTTATGTGTGCTTTTAAAGCTTCATGTATGATTTTTATTTTGAATGGCTTTTTTTTTTTTCATCAAAATTGCCAAAGGGCTTCATTTTAAATTGATGGTTGTTATTGTCAGCAGGTTTAGATCAAAAGTCCAAGCGTGTTTTTTGTTGTTGTTTTTTTTTTTCATTCCTAGTTCGTTCCCAACTGCACTGGGAACGAACTGCACAGCACTGACATTAATGCTATTATATGTAATTGTGTTTGAAGCAGAGGGTTGTATAGCTATAGAGTACAATGCAGAGCCAGTCCAGGGAGTTTGGAGTAATCATCAATAGTGGAATTATTCAGTAAAGTTATCTCTTACATTTCATCTTGGTGATTCTCAGTCTTCAGATTCAAAGCAATTCAAAGGCACCGGTGTCACTTATTACTCTTTATATTTAATGAAGCTTGCAGTACAAGTTCAAACAGGAAATCTCTTTTATTTTTTCCCCACTCACTCTGACTTACAATTATTGTCATCCACTGAGCACTCTGATTATCTGCTCAGGCTTGTTTGTCAGCTGGTGAATGATTTCCGACATTAACATACTGATATACCTCATTGCCGTAATTTCCAAGTGTGTGTGAGCTTCATTTCTCCAGCAAATTATAAATAATAGGTACTAAAATTTTATAGCAGAAATAATAGTGTAGTTATTTCTTTTAAACCAAGATCATGGAATTCCACTTCACCATTTTTTTTTTGTTCAACTGAATTCTTGCCACCAGTGCAATAAACAGCTCTGCTCAAGCGCGATTCACACTGAGTAAGTCTTCAAGGAAAACCTTGTGTGTGCAGTCCAAAGTGGGACTGAGCTTTCTGATCTGCTTGAGTGAGATTTAGATACGGTGTCACTTTTTTGTGTCGCCTCACTTGTTAGAATTTCCACATAAACTCTTGGGCTATGTTGGGGTTCCACTATGTGAATCACTTCAGATGAATCATAGATTTGACTCATTCACAAGCCCACTCCGGAGTAGTCTACATTTAGACACATGATCAAACAATCACAAGACACCCACTCTCACACACACATACAGATCCTTGTCTTTTCCCTCCAATGATATTGATTTACTTGTCTAGCCAACAAGGCACTCGTTCTTGGAGGACATTAGGGCAGAAAATGGTGTAGAGTTATTGATCAGTCATGAGCCATGACATCATAGATTCAAGTGCTGTATGGAGTGCATATGCGTTGCCTTTAATGTCCCAAATTTTTGTGGTTTTGCACATTGTCAGATGCACATTGGTTAGTTTTTTTTCTATGTTTTTGAATGCACATTACTCAGCATGTACACATGTACATGCTGAGTATGCAACATATGGAATACGTATACATATTCTATATGTGTGTATTATATGTGTGCATATACATCTCTGTCTGGGGCTATTTAAAGACTCAGGTCATCCGAGGACACGGCCCTTTCTTAATAAGCAGAAAGTGGAGTGAAATGCTGATGTCAGCAGAGTGCGAGGGAGCTGCAGCGCACACGGCCTTGCCTTATATTTACAGCAGCACAATCTATCTACTCTATATCTATGGTCCTGAGCCTGCATAATCATATCAGCACTGATCTAAAAAGCCACACATGTTGCTGTGCTATCTATTTAAAGGCTGGATTTATTGCATCTAACTGATCCCCAAGGGAGCTCTATATATCTGTGTGTTTTGTGTTTGTTTGTGCATCCCTATCCATGTGTGTGTGTGTGTGTGTCAATACTTATCTTAAATCCCCTGTGTTCCAGGCCTAGTTGCTGTAATTCAAGATGATCCTAATCTGTTTTTTTCAGTCTCTTCTCCCAGTAAAGAAGAAGTAAAAGTACAATGATAGGGTCAGGGTCATTTCCTCCTGCTAATGGCTACTAATAGGTTTCGTTACAGATAATCTGGGTCTAATGATGTGGTTAGCGGCCTTTCACACTTGCTCTGGGTCACTATCGGAGATTCTCCAGTCAATATGTGTTCCAAGTCAAAGGCTTTCTGTCTGCTGAATCTTGGTCTTGAATATTTAAATAGCTCACTTGCAAGTTGACTAGACAGACAAAATGACAAGAGTCTTGCAGGGTTTGGGCAGAGCTATATTACTACACCACTGACCTCATAAATGGAATATTTCCCTCTGGAGCGTAGCCAATTGGATCAAATGACCCCTTTCGAATTTAGGGATACCGGACACGTCAAAGCAGTTTCTACTGAGAATTCAGTAGCAACCTTCAGTACATTTACTTTCATTTAAACATATGCTGAACCAGATGAAATCCACATTGCTATTCTACTTTTTTTTCCAATCAGAATGCCTTGTGTTTGTTAACCAGCGTCATGATTTACATTAACCTGAAAATCTACTGTTTCTACTGACCCTTGAGTCCATTCATTTCCTGTAACTGCTTATCCCTATCAGGGTTATGTGGGGCTGGAGCCTATCCCTGAGATTGGATGAGAGGTGGGATACACCCTGGTCAAATCGACCCATGACTCATTCCAGTCCAATTTCAAACAAACAAATTTTTCAGAAGATATTCCACAAGGGCAAAGTGAATTGATGTATCACCAAGGAATAAATATAGTTTATTACAAACTGGGTTGTATTTTTGCAGGGGGTTTTTTTTTCCATTATTTTGTTCTTGATTGCATTGTACCCAAAGTAATTACTTAGATCTGGAAAGATGGCAACATTGGTATAACAAAGCCTGCAAAGCAACAACAAAAGGTTGCACAAACTAAAAGTTTGGTCAGGTTGTCTAAGCCAATTTATTTCGAGGTAAATAAATAGATATTGCAAATATAATAGGTCAGACTCTGAACCAGGAAATTAGTCTTTTTACAGATGTTTAAAAGAAACAAATTTAACCGCTGGCCTTCATCTCCTCTTCAAAATAATCTCCTCTTCCAAATAATTATAACTGCTTGTGTGTCATGTCTGTCGTGATGTACAGCATGTCATCACCTTCCCTAGCTCTCCAAATAATCATTTGTTGAGTACAACATTATTATATTTGGAGGGAATGATGGTCAAAACTTTGAAAATAAGCACCCATAATAAACCGGAACTAACATGTAATCTTTTTTCACAAAATCAAGTCAAGGACGATGAAAAATAACAGTTAATGAATTCAAACTATTCAGTTTGAGCATATACAGTATCTCACAAAGGTGAGTACACCCCTCACATTTCTGCAGATATTTCATTATATCTTTTCATGGGACAACACTAAAGAAATGACACTTTGATACAATGTAAAGTAGTCAGTGTACAGCTTGTATAACAGTGTAAATTTACTGTCCCCTCAAAATAACTCAACACACAGCCATTAATGTCTAAACCGCTGGCAACAAAAGTGAGTACACCCCTAAGTGAAAACGTCCAAATTGGGCCCAAAGTGTCAATATTTTGTGTGGCCACCATTATTTTCCAGCACTGCCTTAACCCTCTTGGGCATGGAGTTCACCAGAGCTTCACAGGTTGCCACTGGAATCCTCTTTCACTCCTCCATGACCACATCACAGAGCTGGTGGATATTAGAGACCTTGCACTCCTCCACCTTCCGATTGAGGATGCCCCACAGATTCTCAATAGGGTTTAGGTCTGGAGACATTTGGAGGCCAGTCTATCACCTTTACCCTGAGCTTCTTAAGCAAGGCAGTGGTCATCTTGGAGGTGTGTTTGGGGTCGTTATCATGTTGGAATGCTGCCCTATGGCCCAGTTTCCAAAGGGAGGGGATCATGGTCTGTTTCAGTATGTCACAGTCCATGCTGGCACTCATGGTTCCCTCAAACAACTGTAGCTCCCCAGTACCGGCAGCAGTCATGCAGCCCATGACACTCTCACCATCATGCTTGACTGTAGGCAAGACATACTTGTCTTTGTACTCCTCGCCGGGTTGCTGCCACGCACGCTTGACACCATCTGAACCAAATAAGTTTATATTGGTCTCATCAGACCACAGGACATGTTTCCAGTAATCCATGTCCTTAGTCTGCTTGTCTTCAGCAAACTGTTTGCGGGCTAGAAGAGGCTTCCTTTGGACGACAGCCATGCAGACCAATTTGATGCAGTGTGCGGCGTATAGTCTGAGCACTGACAGGCTGACCCCTCCACTCCTTCAACCTCTGCAGCAATGCTGGCAGCACTCATACGTCTATTTTACAAAGACAACCTCTGGATATGATGCTGAACACATACACTCAACTTCTTTGGTCACCGATGGCGAGGCCTGTTCGGAGTGGAACCTGTCCTGAAAAACCGCTGTATTGTCTTGGCCACCGTGCTGCAGCTCAGTTTTAGTGTGTTGGCAATCTTCTTATAGCCTAGGTCATGTTTATGTTGTGTATGTTTTTCAGATTCTCAGAGAGTTCTTTGCAATGAGGAGCCATGTTAAACTTCCAGTAAGCAGTATGAGAGAGTGTGAGAGCGATAACACCAAATTTAACACACCTGCTCCCCATTCCCACCTGAGACCATGTAACACTAACAAGTCACATGACACCGGGGAGGGAAAATGGCTAAATGGGGCCCAATTTACACATTTTCACTTAGAGGTGTACTCACTTTTGTTTTTGTTGTCAGCAGTTGAGACATTAATGGCTGTATGTTAAGTTATTTTGAGGGGACAGTAAATTTACACTGTTATACAAGCTTCACACTGACTACTTTATCATGTTGTCCCATGAAAAGATATAATGAAATATCTGCAGAAATGTGAGGGGTGTACTCACTTTTGTGAGATACTGTAAATACCTGAGTGGAGACAGCAAAAAATATTTTAAAAATTATGAAAATACAGTAAAAAAAAAAAAAAAAAGTTAGTATGCTTATGCTGAGGTGGAAAGTTGTATCAATCAAAGCAAATTGCGACAAAGGTAAATGAATCGTGTCTTTAACGTCAAAGCTTCAGCTCCACTGAAGAGATGAAACATGGTGTCAGACCAAGACCGGATCTGTGTGGAGTGATGGGGAGACGTTAACCTGCCTTAAATTAATACATGAAGCAGAAATGCCATGTTTCCATAATGTTTTCTACTCTTTTTTCCCCACTGTTCAAAGTTAAAAGACTGGCACTCTTTTAATTAAATCACCTGGTTGTGCCCTCTGAGTTGCCATGTTGGCACCTGATTGGGGACTTAAAGCCCCATCCCCTGCAGCTTTGCCTAACAGCAATGGATGAAAACACACATGTATTCATTTTTTGGGATAACAGTACTGTAAGGTACTTACATTTTACAAAGTCAGTCAGTCACTACTTAGCTCAGTGTTCTCCATTCGGCGAACAAAACAACTTCAATCTAGTTTATTTAGAGCAACATGCATTTAGGAACGTTCCCTGCTGGAGTACAAGGCGAAGCTTTTTGCGCTTGCTCACTGTCAATTTAAAATTTGAAATGATCAAGACAGATAGATTTTATTTCTTTCCCACTTTTGAGCAGCAGCTGAAAATTCAAATAAAAAGTGACAGACCTACTGTGCTTTGATTCAGGTGCTGGGTCATCCAAAGTCCACTCGATTTTAAAGAAACAAGCAGTTTCTCTCTTGGTCGTCTCTGCCTGTGCCTCAGGTGTTGGTTTGTTTGTGATTGATGACTCACTGGTGGGGCAGAAAACAGGGTCCTCCTGTACGCCAAAACACTCACCTTGTGCACAAGCCCCACTGCATCATTTGACCCCTCCGAAATCATCTTGGCAATGAAACAGTCGCAAAACACTGTATTATCTGTGCTCCATTTAGAGAAAGTTGACCTGCTGCAGACATGGGAGTAAACAGTGGAAAAGTTTTGTGATTTTGAATCTTGAGAGTAGGTCACAGTGATTTATGAGCTCTGTCTGTAAGAGGGCGTGCGTGTTATGAACCAGTGTGTATTTATGTGTATGAATGTCTGTGTTTTTGTCAAGAAAGTGGACTTTCAAAAGTCATGCCACCATCCATCCATCTGTGGAATCCAAGGCTTCCATTTGATGCCACAGATGTTCACACTTGCAAACACACTTTACACTGTGTTATTATGTAACTACCAGTGCTGTAGTCACCAAATGGGAGAAACAGTCAATGCTGGGGCAGAAAAAAGTATCCTCTTTGAGATGTGATGCTACAGAGACAGTATATCATCTGTTTCAAGATGATCATGTTGTACTAAATTTATTATAATCAAAAAATAAGTGCAGTGTAAGAACACTGAAGAATCAAGTTAGACAATATTATTTACTTTAGTATAGCAATTTTACTTGATATCATACTCAACACTCTCCAAAGGAAAAACAGCATGTAACCCCTGCCCAGAGAGGGTTGTACTGTATTTGTGATGATCAAAGCAAATGCAGCGTAACCACAATGTATGAACAAATTATGTAATACTGTTTCTTTGAAGTGTAGCCTTTTCCAGAGGAAGTAGGGTTTCAGCATGGAGGGGAACCCTAAGATCCAAAGCAAATGTAACTGCTTCACAAAATAAGAGAATGTGCTTATTTAAAAAAAAAAAAAATCTATTTTATATCATCTTAAAGTCTGTGTAAAGTAGGAATAAATATGTGTTAAATATCATTCAGGTAAAAATGAGCAGTATTGTCAGATCCAGGACTGTGGGGGCGTGTCCGCTCAATGTAGACACGCCCACTCATGGGAGCAGTCAAGCAGCAATTTCAAAGCGACTGAAACGTGTCAGATGAGTTCAGAAAATGACATGACTAACTTTGAAACACTCTGAGTGAGATGAATTAATCTCTATCTCTGCTAGGGATGCAGGGATATGCTCAGTGTGACCTCAGCGTGTCATCGAGCTACCCTTCAGGACCGCTCACAAAACCCTGGACTGAAAACTGGTGAAAAACTGTTTTAACCTCTAACTCCACATTTCAGTAATATGTTGTTTAAAGTCTTTTCACAACCAACATATTTAATGTATTCTGAAAAAAATCTCAGTTTGCCTTTTCATAGACTTTAAAATCTGTGGGGGTTTTTTAGTGCAGAAGTTCAAATTTATCTAAAGACATTAATAAATTATGTTGTTGCTCAAAACAAATGTAAACTAAATGTGTAATGTTTACTAAATGGTTGATGTATTTAGTGTTATATATTTAATCAATTATTTATTTCCTCCACACAACATTTATCATCTTCCTCTTCCCATTTCATCAGACTCACTGAAGCTAACCTTTGTGATAAAACTACACCAACCAGTGCAGTTCATGTCAATCATCCATATATACTATTTCATATCATTGCACTTACAGTATTGTAAGCAGGTGTCATAAATTCAAGTAATGTTATCTAAAATCCCCTGTGTTACAGGCCTATCTTAATTTACCTGTCTCTCCTCTGTCCTGCTGCTCTTTAGGTGTGGGGAGCTAAGCCGTGAAAAATGTTCAGAGGAGGTGAGGTGAGAACACACGGTGGGGGGGCCTGAATGCAATGATGTTCCTCTTTACCCTTTTTCACTCAAAAGTCAATCAAAGTGTAACATTTTCATTTTCATTGTTTTAATATGGTCTAACAGTAATATTAGATGCAGGTAAATAACAAAAGTGCACTCTTAACTATCACTATTTTAGGGTTCAAATGACCAAATGTTAATTTTCTTCCACAGTACATCTAAAAGTTGTAGTTCCACACAAGTCCACTTGTGTGTTTTTTAAATTAAAAACTGCACATGCTTCTGTGGAAAAAGATAAAATTGTGGGTGTGTGTGAGAGAGAGAGTTGTGATTTTTTAAATGACTTTAATTCTTCTTCCATGTTGCAAACTACTTTTAGATGTCTCTGTCACGTCGTGGTTTTGATCCGTCCTGCACGCGACTTCAAACCCCACCAGGAGCGTTTCAGAAGCGGAGTGTTTAGCCTGCCAGACTTTGTTTAGTTGCTCAGATTTGGCCATTTTCCAAAAACCATGTTCTTGTAAATATGCTTCTACAAGTGTAAATATGTTACATAGTTAATTAGTTTCACTTTTGTCTGTTTTTTACGACCGGCAGTTTGCAGTTATTTTGAAAAACCAACCAGGTTCTGTTTCCGAGCGGAGACCCGCTTCTGTGACGCTTCTGAAAACGGACCGTGGGGTTTGATACATTGACTAGAATGGTCACGTATTGCTCATGCTGACACAGCACACATGCAACGCACCACAGACGTGCCCAGAGGGCTTTGGGCGTTAGTAACATTAATGATGGCTGAATGGCTGCCTGTGAGTTTAAAATATCTTGGTAAATAAGTCTGTGTAATAAATGGAAATTCACATAAATATGCACTTTGTTTGTTTTGTTATTTACCTGCATACAGAATTCCATGAAGCTGAGCCAGTTCCAGGAATCTGGTCAAGTTATTGTGCATGCTCACTCACTGACAGAGCTTTGCTTTTCCTGCATTGTTGAAATTTCTGCTTACACAACATGTAACCTTCAGATGTGCTGTTAGATGGGTTTTCTTACCTTTAGACTGAGCCAGACTAGCTGTTTACCCCAGCTTCCATTTTTTTGTGCTAAGCTAATCAGCTGCTGGCTATAGCTTAAGATTTAATGGACCGATATAAGGGTTGTACCAGCCTTCTCAAGTACCTCTCTGCCAGAAAGCAAATAAGAGTATTTCCCAAAATGTTGAACTATTTCTTGAAGCAAGGATTAGTCCTCCCAGCAGTCATCGTTGCGGCTCAGACTCATTGAGAGTTCCTTTACACAGCAGAGCCTTTTGAAAATCTGTTGAACCATTTGCTATGAATGGTCATTTTTTTGGCATTTCTCTGACGGGCTTAGTCTGGTATAAGATTTGATTATACCTGATAGAAATGATGACCTAAACTACAAAAGGAAGGGCCAAGGTGTAATAAAATGGAAATATCATTGAACAGAAAGTCGTTTCTATTACATAAGTGATAAAAAAAATATTCCTTTGTACAAACATAACTGTGTCCACATTTATTGCTACCTGTATGTTAATGGAATGGTTGCAAAGTGGATCCTGTCCAGTAGTGGATTTAGTAGTTGTGTGATGTTGAGCCCATTTGGCTTTGGTGGCAAGCATACCAGACTGCTCAATTACTCAGTGTGAATCCCTGAGGTCTGAGTTTATACATTAATACCCAGTCATTCATTAGTGTAAGCAGCATATCTGGATATAATCCCTTCTCTCCAGTGTTTCCATTTTTTTTATCACCAGCTCAGTATCACTTTCCCTGACGCTAATGTTCAGGTAAGTATTAGTAAATGGAATGTCTCTCAGCAATGAAATCTCTTTTTATCATTTTTCTTCAACACAAAGCTATACAACCTGAAGTTTATGTCTCTGGAAAGTACAGTATGCTGTCCTGGCTCATACCTACAGCACTCGATATCAGTAACACAATTTCATTCGCATTTTGCTGATGTGACAATTCCCCTCAGTGCTGTAGTAGCTTTAACCTGAAGTTAGTGTCATGTGTTAACTTTAAATCATTGCAACTGTTTATCATATGAAAGCATTAAAACTGGAGTTGGACAATGAACTACCAATTATATTGAAGTGTGAAGACATCTCTAATTAAAGTTGTTCTTCAAAACAATGTTATGTAACTGTGATGAACACAGCTATAAACATCCATGACTATAAAGCATTAAAAACGTGAAGGCAAAGAAAGAACTCATTAAACCTGAAGGAATTGTAATGCAGTAATACTGCGGGAGACAAAACATAGAATAATATCCTCTGCACCAGTTTGTCAAACTAAGTAAACCCCACTAATGCATCCCACTTTAACCAGCTACAAGAAAAGGAAACTGGCCTCAACAGTGTTAAATCAGGCAACAGCTCACTGATTCTGGAGCAGATTTTTCTAAACTAAAAAGACTCAAAAGAAGGGTAATTGACAGAGAACAAACCTTTGTTTGATTTGGTTTGTTGAGGCTTTTCATAGGGCAGTAATTGGTAAAATTGCAAGCATTTTTCCAATGTTCTCATTTTTTGCAGAGGTACATGATGATTGGATTAAATTGCCAATTTGAACACAGGAATCCCAAGGTTTTGCATTTCTGATTGAATTAGACAGTGATCTGCAATGTTGCAAATCAATGGGTATTATTGGCTTTTAAGCCCTTTTGTCTGACACAGACTATGTATTGCATTGTTGGTTTCATCTATCTGTTAAAGTAATGGTATTTCTCATTCATCCATAGGTGTCTTTTGCGTTATGTTCCTTGTGGGTTTATTGAGACGTGAGAAGTTATTTACGGAATGAGTCACCGTGCTTACGTGATATTTGGCACCTGGTGCAAGAAAGAGAGAGAGAACACAACGGTGAGTTCAAATTGTTATGATTAGGTGGAAGAAGACTGCGTCACTAATGGATTGTAAAACGTTGCTGTTGTAGCCTTAATTAATGGCCATTATAAGGGCAAGGAACAGTCGCAACCACTTTTCACAGTAAAATGCATTGCCGCATCGGTTCCATCATTTAATGTTATAGAGTGGATTTTGTTGCCAGCGTGCAAGCATTTAATGATAACACATTAAGTTGGAACTCTCATGCAGTTCCTATGTGCTCACATGATGCATGTAAAGCCCATCCATCCATCCATTAATTCCTTTCCACTGTCAGGTTGTGGGGCAGCAGGTTCAGCAGGGCTTTCCACGCATCCCTCTCCCCAGCGACATATCCAGCTCCTCCTGAGGGATCCCAAGGGATTCCCAGGCCAGATGGGTTATATAGTCCCTCCAGCACATTCTGGGTCTACCCCGTGGTCTCCTAATAGTTGGAAGTGCCTGCAAAGGAAGGCACCCAGGTGTTACCCTGTGGGTCCACCACCTACAGGGAGAGGCAGGGACCTAGGTAGGTTGTTTCCTAGCATCACAGACTGAGTGCTTTGCTCTTTTCATGTTGATTTATTCATAAGTTTGCATGATCACAGACCAGAATAACCTCAGCAAATTAAATGTAGCGATTTCACTGTTTTCCCTGACTGATTTTTTCCTTCATAGTAGTACTTTAGTTTCTTTGCAGTATAAGACATACGTTATTCTCCCTGCATGTTCCAACCTGTGCTGCTACAGCCTTGATGTTAATTGAGAAAGTTGTATGAATGTAGATGTGGTTGTGTGACAGTTGCAGCAATGTGATCATCTCGCTTGTTTGAAAGGCGAAATAAATTTGCCTTCCCTCGTGGATCCAAAGCAAAGTTCCCATCTTTTATATTGCACCATAAACAGTTTCCTAACTGACTTTGCAGAAAATATTATATTATCAAAATATAATTATTGCAATGCAAATGTGCATATACCATATTAGAGGTTACTGTTCATATCACCCAAACTGTATGTTAGGAAGGTCATGTGTGTATTTCTATCTTCTCTCTAGGAGTTTTATTACAGTAATAACAATACGATGATGAACGATAAGGCAAGGATGTGCACAGAGGCTTATTTGGTGACTGAGTAATGTCACAGAAACACTTGATTAGTTCAATTAGCATTAATTCTTTTTTTCATCGGTGCTTTACCTGGTGGGAAGGAACAGACTGAAGCATCACATTTCATCACATGTCTCCATAAAACTCTCCATGCATCCTGCTTCACTGCTTTGGTATGGATGGGGCGTCAAGCAAAGAAAGAGATGGGTCAGCAGTACTTAACACAGCCATTTAAATGCACATTCTGTCTCAGTCTCTCATAAATACACACATAAGACACACTGGCACATGCGCACATACAAATTAATGTATTACCTCACATAACCACATACAGCATTTTTGTCTTGTCTGCCATAACTTTTCGAAATAATCCTTTGACGGTGGCTGTGTGTGGTTTTGTGTGTGCCCCCGAATGAGTGTGCGAGTGTTTGCATGTGCATATATATATATTTATATATATATGCACAATTGTACGTGTGTGTGTGTCTCCCCGCATATTGTGAATCCTCTGTCAGCACATCGTGTCAGGGGCTGGCTAGGACTTTCAGAAATGCAGGCACAAGCATATCTTATTTGGATTATGTATAAAACACTGATAGAGGCCGTCTGCTTGCATCAATCAGGGGAAGCGAGAGGAAGAGACAGAGGAAGGCGAATAGAGAGAGAGAGAGAGCGCAAGTAAAGGGAAGTGGGTCGAGACGGAAAAAGGAACTAAAGGTGTAGGGGAGAGCTGGGCTGGCCGAGTACGTACGGGTTCAGAACCGTTTAAATATGCAGAGGGGAAGAATAGATTAGTGGAGAGATGGTGGGAGTTTAAGATTCAAAAGAGAGAGCGGAGAGAGAGAGAAAAGAGGAGAGAGATTAACAAAGGTGTGGTGGTGCATGAGAAATTTAGTATAGCCTACACTAAAGTTGTGGATTTATCAGAGGAATAGAGGGGATGAGAAGCAATGGGAATGGGGGATGAAGGAGGAAGGGAGAGAAGGAGGAGGGAGGGGAAGTGTAGCCGGGAGGGTTTGATTGATGGGCTGTAGACAGGGCCTGCCGTTCTCTAGAGCAGAACCACTCCAGTACTGGACACCCGCCAGACACTGCAGCCCTGGAGAACCCTATGTGTGTGTGTGTGTGCGTCTCTGTGTGTGTGTGTGTGTATTTCTGCAACTGTGTATATGAGTGAATGTGTCTGTGTGTGCATGTCGGCTTATGCAAAGCTCTTCTGTTACAATCTGATGACGCAGACACATGCAGTGAGGGCTATACAAACAGGTGTAGGTGACAGCTGTATTTTTAACATTGTGTGCGTATCCATACTCATCTGCATGCATGCATGTGCGCTTTGTGTCCACGCATGCTGCGCCAAGGCGCACACGCATATGTATTTATGCAAATATGTGCAGCTGTGCGCATGTGTGTGTTTACGTGCAGGGGTACTCTCCTGGACAGGTCAATGTTTTACTCCATCTCCAAGGCTGTGTTCAGACAGGCAGCCCATATTCCTTTTTTTTTTTTTTTTTTGGCACATCCCTTGTGGAAGCAGATTGCCTTGATCAAGTCCAGACAGAAAAGAAAAAACAATGTTTGAAAACTAAAATTAAAGTAAAGAAATGCTGGTCTGAAATCAGATTTAAAACGCAATGCTCAGTTTCTCTCGGTTTGGACACTGTAGACTTAATTAGGGAGATTGTAAAGTAATTATAGTGATGACAAGCTGAATATCCACATCAAATATAAACACAGTTAAATGAACCAGCACAGGAAAAAGCATCTTAGTGTCCATCATATTTTAATTTAAACCAGCTTCAGTTCTATAATAACATAATCATCAGTATCAAATAACGGAAAATAAATCTCTTATGTAATATCGAAAAATAATTGGATGGACCTGCAGGTAAAGTTTTCCAGTTCGTGGTTGTAGGTAACCTTTTCACAAGCCGTGACTATAGTGCGCATTTGTTAAACTCTCTCCATGGAGCTAGAGAGCATAGAGTAATACACTCCATTCATTTCCAACAAAACATTTTTTTCCTTTTTTACTATAAACTACTCTCCTTGTCATTGCATTATTCTGTATGGGTGCTTTATTTTCTAAAAGTCAGAGTTACAAACACAAAGCTTCTTCTTTCCATTCTCACACTTTGGATGTCTCTCCTGGAGAGCTGACATTCATCCATGTGTGTGTCTTGACCTGTGGACCTTGACATTTTGCAGAGAACCACTGGGGTATCTAACTGAATTACACCTTTTGTCCTTTAATATCCTGCTTACTGAACAGTAATGCCTGGATTGACATGCATAAAGTAAGTCATTACCCAAAACTGCTAAAAAAAACTGCTGATAGCCAGTTACATAATCATAAAAAAAATGTAATCTCATTAACTCAATATCCAGCAGCGCTAAAATCAGACTTCAAACGGTCCTTAACGTCACTGACACGCGACATTGGCGCTCCATACAGAGCGTGGTTAGTCAGCCACGACGGCTGCATGAAACACAGCTGCATATATTGGCCTCCTATGTAGAAGATGGTGGCTGCTGAGGCATGAGGTGCAGGGGGATACTTTTTTATCATCTTCATACAACCTGCAGAACACTGTTCTTGTTTCCTACTGGAAAAGGTTGAGGACAGTCTAATCAAGAGGAAATATGAATGGTTATGTAATTGGTCAATAATAAGTGAACAGGTCAAGGTGCTTTTACAACTAACATTTTTGGTGCATTCCAAATTAAATTTGTGTTTTGTGCATTTGGTTTATTTAGGCTGGTGTGAATGCTGTCAAACCACATGGAAGGGTGGCTCTCAGTCAAGGCTAAATCACAATTATGTTATGAAGTCACTCAGTTCACATATGTGTATAACAACATATGTATATCTTATATAGCTAATTATTATTCTACAATTGTTTATCATTTTACCATATGGACATAGCTATAAGATACGAACTTATCAAGCCTTAACGAGTAAGGTTTGTGCTAATGTGATAATGAGATGGTGTGTTGTTATAATGTCAAGTGTTTTGTTTTTCATCATATCAGAATCTGCATAATTATTTGGTCACACATTATCATGTTAACTCACAGCACATCTCTGTATGTTTCTAATACAGTACATGAGACAGTAAGGTAAGGTTAAAACAGGTCTTTTGTGCTGGTGTTCAACGGTGTGTATTTTTAAAAGCGCTATTAAAAAGTTAAGTAGAAATTAAGTTGTACTCTTGGCTAATAACTGTGTAGAGAAGTTAATAAACACTTTATGAGCAGTATAACGCGGGCGACCTGATGTCAGTCACCAGCATGTTTTCCCATGCACGTTGGTGCATGCAGGTCAACGCTCAGCACTTTTCTAGTGAATGATTCACCTGTCGGTCTATACATGGGTTGAGCCTATTTATTGGAAAATGTCTTAGAAAGTAATATGAAATATCTAGTTATCTGTTCAACATCGAAATTCACAGCTGTGCTTGTACAGTACACTAAATTAGACATTAGGATTCCACGTGTGAGACTCTGAGGCGCGCACTCAATTCAGCACACTGGTACTTCATATACTGGGGACGCTGCAGTCATAGGTGACAAAAAAATGGTTTGGTTGGGCTTAAGGAAGTCGGGTGATGAAGTATGGAGAGGGACAAAGTTAACAAAGGGATGATCGATGACACTGACTTTTTGTTTTTAATTTGGTTCAGTTCAGGCACCAAACTTTGGTTAAGCTTAGGTTAAACCAATGTTGACTTTTGGTTTCAAACTGGACACAAATAGCAGCCTTTGGTGAAAAGTTTCTCTTATAATCCAGGGTTACCATGTAGACATGACACAAGAAAACTAATGAGCAGTGCTGAATGATTATCATCTGAAATGTGAAGCTTTGGGATCCAACACCATAGATGTTTGCTGACTTTGAAAACTTTGGGGAAGATTGTTTTGGAGCCTGGATGGTGTCATGTAGAAAAAAGAAAAACGAAGTACAAATTATTAATTCGAGAGCTTGATTTAGTACATATCACATATTTTTCCTGCCCCTCTTGTAGAGGACAACATCGCCTTTGGCCAGGGGAAGACAGAGAGAGAGGACAGTAATGAAACACCTGAACCCTGAAGCTGTTTTTTGGAACAGGATGACATTGCTGTATCATCAAATTATTACAGCAAAACAGTCTGTTATCCAAGCAATAGTGAGAGTGTGAGGGGTACAAGTAAGACAGGACTAATAGCATGAAGGTGATAAGTTATGGTAAATCGAGAACACAAATTATTAAATTGTGCACATAAATTACTCCTAAATTTTTACTCCATGACACCTCTTGGACTTCATAACTTCATAACATAAGTCACTCGAGTGAGGCAGCGGAAGAACCATAAATAAACAAACGTGAATTTTATAAAGTAGTACACAGATTACATTTAAGTTCAAATGTCCATGAAATTCATTCAAATTTGACACCTAAAGCAGCCACTGATTCATATATGTTTGTACATCTTGTTTTATTTGTAATATGTAAATATGAAACCTGGAAGGCAATAATGCGTCATGTTAAAGGAGTGTAACCAACCTCAGTGTCTCACTTTGACTCCCTCTCACCCACTCTCATCCTCTTCGATGTGTTTTGTTCTGTTCTCCTTTCTTTCAGGTTCACCTCCTCCCTCAAACTCTTCTTAAATCTCTCGCACAAACACATCGTATTAATGCTTTACAGACATTCAACATGTTCTACAAGCCGGCAGCCATTAAAGCATGTCACCTCTTTGTGTCTAAGCTGCTAAGGAGCAAAAATCACAAGCTGCTGTAAACAGCTTAGTGAATTTGAGAGGGGACAATGTTTAATCAAAGCCTAACCAGTGAACAAAATACACAGGGAGACGATTTGATTAACATAAAGATAAAACCAACGTAGTGCTTTTTCTTTTGATGGGCTCTTCTCCTTGAAATAACACCCCCTGTTAAAATTTAAAAAAAGGCCTAATGGGAATATCAGTGCTTTTGTATTTTGATCAAAATGAAGGTTGTTAATGTGTAGCAATAGCAAATGAGAGAGAAAAAAAGAGAGATGGGGAGTCGAGAAAAAAAAAGGAAAAGTGCCCTTTCATAGCTAAATTACAATTTTAAGCGCTGCTAAATGCATTTCTGTGCCCACCCGGTGAGCAGGCATTTCTTTAAGTAATTATGTCCTGACCCTTCATGAACCGTGCTTCAACCTCAGCTTTTATTCTGTCTTTTTTCCACTACCTCCCCAAACAAACTCATCTCTCTTTCCGCCTCACTCTCCGTCTCTCTTCTCTCTTGGCAGAGGTCACTCATGAAGACAACTTCATATTTATTCATGTGCTCATTCGTATGAAGAGCTCTCTGAGACCACTTCCTGGGAATTGCAGCTTTTGTGTTTTGGTAATTACTCATGCAAACATAGATGACAGCATTTCTCTCGCAACCATTTGTTAGTGTAACTCTGTAGTAATGAGCCATTTACTTTCCAGGGGAGAACCGAGAGAAAGGGATCTTTAGCACAGAAGACAGGACTTAATGCATAGTCACTTCACAACAACAGCTCCAAAAAAAGGAGGCAATATAGCTCTACAGCATATTAAGACATCAGTACTGAGTTTACACTATTAGCAGCCAATTTACAGACTTTTATGGCTGGGGTAAGAGGTTAACTCTCATCATTCATGCTCAGGCATATACTGTGGCATTTATTGCTGCAAATTAGGGTCTAAAAAAGATATATTTAAAAGCTTTAATGTATGCTTGGAGGTGAATGTCCAGTGTCAGCAACCATTATAGCATGTGGAAGAGGTAGACACAGGCAAATTATGAATGATTGTGATCAACTTAAGCCACAAACGAACTCCTTACCATGTCACAGGATGGTTGATTATTTTTGGATGATTATTTTTGGATCATTCAATTAATTATTTAGACTATAATCTGTCCGAAAAAATAAGCATCACGGTAATCTCTGAACCCAGGGTGGTATCTTTAAATTGCTTGTGTTGTCAGACCAACAATAAAAAACAACAACATAGGTTAGTGGGTCAGGTTATATAAAGTTCTATATGAAATTCACTTGCCACTAGATGTTGCACTAGAGCACCAGTGTCTCAGACCTGAACAATGGCCGACCAACCAGACTCCATTGACAAAAACAGTAAATTTACCTACTAGAAAATCGTAAAACAGTAATGGTCTTTGTTAGTCTTTCCACACCAACAAGCGTTGAAATAAATGCTTAATTCTCCCAGTTAGTTGAAAATATTTAAGTCTGCAATGGCCTCCGCCTAATCCTTGCATACTTGTTTTTGCCACTGACAGACTCAGATTGTTATTGTTTCTGACAACATAATGTTAATGATCCCTATAGGAATAACACTTTGTTTTTCAGCTGTTAAGCTGCTAGTTAAATGTCTTGCCAGTAGACTCCGTAGACAAAAACGGTAATGTAGTAAATCACTAAAACCATCCTTGTTACTCTTTTCAACAATCACCAAGTCCGATTTGGTCTAAATAAATCCCTAATTCACAGCGGTAGATGATATAAACAGTCATTTGAGTCGCTATCCTTACCTATTGCACACTGAAAGACTCATGCATGACTGAACAAGAGAAGTAAACAATGCTTGGGGATCAAAATAGAAAGAGAGTCTGATTATTATTCTCTGCTCAGGACATCTTTTTTACATAGCAAATAATTATTTGTTAATTAAGTATAGTTGTTAATTATACTGATGTTCTAAATACCACTTATAACTTTGAATTTGCAATGAACCCCCCCCCCAAAAAAAAAAAAAAACTGTAGCAAATTTTCACATGCAGCTTTCAATCATATAACATGATCTTCATCATCACACGAGATGTTGATGACTGAGTGACGAAGATCATGCGATTTAATTCCAAATTCCAGTTTTTAACTTCAAGAAAAACTTTCTGTACAACTTATCATTTTGAAGCAAAATCAATCAATCAACATGAAAGTTCAGACAAAACACTTCATCAGGTCTCAGAGAGTTTAAATAAACTATAGTGCTTCCTTCAGGGCTGAAGGCAGAAATGTTGTGATCAAATTTGATTGGCAGTGGCCTGGCAACAAAGTGAACCAACCGCATAACATCAGATTTTGATTTAAACATCTTTAAATCCTAGCCAAAGTTAGTTAATTAATAAACTTTGGTGGCAATTACAGTGACAAAGACAACTCTTTTTCTTTCAAAAATCTTCTTATTTGCTGCACCCCTGAGAATTTAATGTTAAAAAATGTAAATGTCAAACCCACACATCACTGAGACTGACAGCTTATCGTGTGTTGAGTTACCATTCTGTCAATCTGAGCAGCCTTTCACTGACCTTCTCTATTTTAGAATGACGAGTTCAGCTTTATGTGCTTTGCTCGGAGATGAAAGGATGAATGATGGAGGGATGGGGCAAAAGATATGGGGAGGTAGAGGGTTTGTAGCAATATTTATGGTGTCATGAAAGGCAATTAAATAGCACAGCGTTACTTTTACCAGCATGATCTAATGATGTCACAACCACTCAATAAAGACGCAGTGTTAAAGGTTCAGGCCTCCCATATAATTCACGCAAAAACAGACTGAAGATAAAAACTGTCCACCTCTGAATACATATATCTGACACCAGGTGAAAAAAAACTCAAAACAGTTCAGGAATGAGCTAACAAGGGTTCACCAATCATGTTAGCTTCTATGAAACACAACCAATCAACTTATACGTTTCCAAATAAACATGTTTTACCATTTAGTCAATACACACGTTCATGTCGAGGAATGAGGGTCCCACAAGGAAATGTGATGAGAAACACAAAAGTCAAAACATGCGATAAGAAACAGGATTAAAAAAGTGTGTGAAGTGTAAAGAAAAAAAGGAAAGGCTGGAGATACAGAAGACTATTGGCAACTAGGTCTAAACCCACGAATTCCATCCTGCAGATTTATTATAGGAAAGGCAGGCTTGTTACAGGCTTCTTTGCTTCTTGCTTTACAGAGCAAATAAAAGGCAGACATAATTAAGACTACCAAAGGTATAAATCTTGTATGTGAATGGCCCATTGCACACATCGACCGCGCAAGTAATTTACATGGCCCTTTGAGAATTCCCCTCAGAGTTTTCTCTGACACTCACAAAGGTAGTGGTAAGAAAGAGAGCTGAGCTAAAGAAGAAAAAATGAGCCAACTGGAAACTCGATTTTTTTTATTTCAAGGATTAAACTGAATTAAACTTCTGTCTTTACAAACATTTTAGTGATTGTGGTGCAAGGTTACATGACACATTGGCACATATCAATATTAATTACTTGCTTTGCCCTAAAGAAACCTTCTGTGGTAGGAGTCGTATGTTTTACTGTGTGTGGACTTTTTTGGAAGAGGTTCAAAATCTAATGTCAGGGATAATAAACTGAATATATGCAGTTGTTTTGATGTACAGCTTCACTCACTAGTGCTTTGTTCTGTCATTTTATTCTTTCTTCCACGCCTGTGTTGTTTTGTGTATTTGCTCGTATAAAATACAGTAATTGCTCTCATTGACACAAATTACTTCATAAAAGAGTTCACAATCACTAGAAGAATCAAATGACACTTGCTTTTTCAACCTGAATTCAAGCTGCTGAGAGGATAGTATGTGAAAACTCTGAATGCAGTGAGTGTTCACAGTACAATGATTCTGTCTCGATTCTGTGCCATGTCAGGAGTTCAGTGATTTCATTGCTTGTAAGACAGAAATATGGTAATCTTTCCCATTGTGACCTTCACTCCCATTACCTGAATATAGTGTTCAACACAGGATTCCTGTAATGCCTCATGGGAGCTGTAGTAGTTGAAATAAACAAAACAGTAATTGTTCAGATCTAGCAGTGTTCATTGTTGTGTTCAGTGTTCAACACAATGATTCTCTTTCTACTCAATGGAAGACCTAAATCATTTAGTGAAGTCAAACATCCATCCATCCATCCATCCATCCATCCATCCATCCATTTCGATTCGCTTATCTGGAGTCAGGTTTCAGTGGCAGTAGGTTTAGCTGGCAGTTTCAGACATTCCTCCCCAGCAATGCATTCCAGGGATTTCCTCCTAGGGAATCCTTAGGTGTTCCCAGGCTAGGTGCGCTATGTAGTTCCTCCAGTGGGTTCTGGGTCTCCTCCCAGTTGGATGTGCCCAAAACACCTCCAGTGGAGGGGGCCCAGGGGGCATCCTTGTCAAATGCTCTAACCACCTCAATTGGCTCCTTTCAACGCAAAGGAGCAGCAGTTTTACTATGAGCTCCCTCTGGATGTCCGAGATCCCAACCACATCTCTAAGGCTGAACCCAGCTACCAGGAGGAGGAAGCTCATTTCAGCCACTTATATCCCCAGTCTCATATTTTCGGTCAAACTCAAGATGGACTGGAAATCACCCCATTCTTGCTCACAACGGTCTGGTCCATCTCACAGTAAAACAGAACTACATACTTCCTACTACTACTTTACCTAAGGTGCCTGGCCATTCACTGCTGAGTTTTTAGGTCGTGATCATTCCCTGTTACTTTTATCTCTGGTGCTTATTCACTGTACAGGTCGTATCTACTTTTACTCAACTGTTCTTAAATTATGCTTTGTACCCTATAGGTCTTAACTTACTTAGTTTTATGCTTTTTACTCTTCTTCTAATCTCTAGTTTTTCATGCAACTGCTCTGTTGCCTTAAGAACTAGTAGTTGTTGTCTATTTCTGTTTTTACTCAGCTCTGTGAAGCACTTTGGGCTACAATTCTGTATGAAAGGTGCTATATGAATAAATTGAGAAAATAAGTATAAATAAGTTGAGTTGAGTACTATAAAACTTCCTCATTTTTAAGACTAGCTCTGCTATCTACAGTAGCTGCCAATAATAGCCATAGTTACATTAGCAGCTCTAATCAATCATACAACAATGGAAAGTACTATTATGTTGACGACTGTACACAATTAGTTGGGAGCAGAAATGGCTGTCTTTGGATGTCTATTAGCCCCGATAATAGAGACCATTAATGTGGGACAGCCAATGCCAAAAAACACATACACATACATCCAAAATCGTTAGCCATTGAGCATATTTTTTAAAAGGTTATTTATAAAGATAAACCCCTTGGCCTTAATCAGCCAAAATGAGTATCTGTAAATAGTTTTCTTATGATTGTAATGAAAATATTGCTCTAAGGCTGTTCTGTAAGCAGACTTCTCATCCGCCCCTATCAATTTGACATGCTCTGCTCCAAATTGGTGATTATTTCCTGATGTAACGGTACTTGTGCCCAACATGAGAGTTAATTTACACTTTGCCTTTTAAAATATTAGTAGCTCTTTCAAGTTTTTTCACTTTGTTTCCCCTCCTTGAATATGTGATTGTGATGTGGAATGAGAGACAGAGCGAGTATAGGTCCTGCACTTTATACAAGCTATAGCCTCTGTTTGGTGTGTCAGACAAGAGTTTCTGTCATTAATACCTGTAAAAAGCTGAAACATGACACTGATTTCCCATGTTCTGATTTAAATGTCAGTACTACTATCTCACGACTAGAGGTCACCTCAATATTTTAACTCAAGATAAAACAACTATTACTTTGTTAGCACTCAATGAACAGCAGGAGTGTAATTACTCTCATAGCCCTTTTTCATTAACCCTATTAATGAAAACAACTGTATTTAACGCTTCTCCACTAAAGTGCATGTCAATAACCATGACTGAAAATCTTTTAATTTTCAGAAAGCTCAAATATATTCCACCTGGCATAAAATATTACAAAATGGTCAGGCACAGGTCTTCCATTCAAGGTAACTGCGCACTTAATGCTAATTTGAAAATTAACCACACAACCTACCGTGTCTATCAGACAACATTCAGTTTGATTCAATAATTTCATTTATCCTGAGTGTGCAAATTAAAGCTATGTATGGCAAAGTGCATGCACGCTTCTCAATAAAACACACAGACCATAATGATACGATGATCACCAACAATTGTATCCATGTCTCGAGTTCAGTGATTTCATTGCTTGGACGGAACTATGGTAATCTTTCCCATTGTGACCTTCAATCGCACATTACCTGAATAAAGCGCTCAACACAGGATTCCTGTAATGTCTCATGGGAGCTGTAGTAGTTGAATTGAATACAACAGTAATTGTTCAGATCTAGCAGTGTTCATTGTTGGAGTGCTGAAGCTAAAAACAGTATTCGTCACGCATGCATGCATGCAAAACCATCTTCAAATATACATGTTGTTCATCATTATAAATATATGTCTAAAAAATGTATGAAAATCTAGAATGACAAATAAAAACAATTACTCATTCTTAAGACCTTTCAAACCTACCACATTAACTGTGGACCTTTAGGCGTACATCATGTACACTGTTATAAGTCTGCTCTTTACATCTTCCATTGGTTGGAAAACAACAATATTTCCAAACTCTTTCAAAACTGAGCACGTAGATTGGACTTCTGTAACTGCTGTTCATGTGAATTAGTGATTTCTTGTGACATTACTGAAACACAAACCCAAATACACAAAGGCTTTTCTAGCTCTCTCTCTTAGTTTTCCAGCCCCTTGCAGCTCATAACTATGCCTCCGCTAAGATTCCCCTCAGCCTCATTTCCCTGTAGCACATCTTCCCCTCCCATGGCAGTAAGCAGCATGGAAGACCACGGCGCGATTCAGGAAGGGAGCTACATCTTTACCCCCGCTAAAGGTGTTAACGCACTCTTTTGAAGATGGTCTTAATTGGGTTAGTAGAGAGGGGGGGGTGCTTCAGTGAGCACACAGTCCATCGTTTGAAATCCTCCCCTCCTGATTTGAGGAGGGGTAAAGAGAAGAAAAGAGAGATTTAATTGATCCCCTAGTGGCGTATGTAGCTTGGCATCCCTCTCAGGTGGGGTAGATGTTATGCAGGGCTGGCTTAGCCATTACAGTCAAGCATCACTACACACTAAAGATTCACACTCGTCTACATTTTCCCTCTTCGTGCTATAAGGTGCCTCATTCTCCTACTTCCAACGCTCTCATAAAAGCTCTTTTCATAATGTGTTATTATCATCATGATGTAAAGTAGACGTATTCCACACTCTAGAAACCTGACACTCTACTCAGTTGCTCTGCAAGTACTTAAAGACAGGTATAAGTACCAGCTGTCAACTGATATCATTGGATACTATCACAGGTTTGTTTTTGCACAAAGAACCATGTATTGTCCTCTGTGTTATGTCTGTTTTCAAAAATACATTATTCTATGATGAAAACCACGTGTCTCCGCTTTTAAAGATTTTGACTTTTTTCTATATAAACGTGCATATCCTCATCAGCATGTAAAACTGACCATTGAAAAGGTCTTTTGTTACATCATGCACATAGGATAGATAGAAGGAGGATAGCTTTGGATAAGGTTTTGAGTCACAAGCTCAGGCCATCAGCCTCGATTACGCTGATTCTAGTCTAAAATAGTAAAATAGCTTTGATTATGCCAATGTGCATTGACTTTTGGAATCACATGCAGCAAAGGATCCAGGCTAGAATCAAATTTGGGTTGCTGCGGTAAAAAGTTTTAGCCCTGACACATGGGGGCGTACACTCCACTTCCAGATGAGCTATCAGCACACCCTGACATACGCGGTTTCCATCGGACAGCGTCGATATAGATATTCCCATTCTCTATATATCCACAAATTAATAGTACGACCTGAGCTGCTGGCGTGCTTGGGAAGGTGAACACTCTGAGCATTAAAGTAGTGAAGGTACACACTCTCCAGCGGTGCCGTCTCACCAAAGCAATTCAATTAGACATAAAATACTGATGTGATCTAACATAATGACAACTCAACGTTTGGCCACGGCGCTGAAGAGAAAAAAAAACACATGGTGATTTTTATTGCAGATAGAGAGGAGGGATAGGTTATTGCTTAAAGTGAGAGACTTAAAGTCTGGTGTGTAGGTGTCTTGTTTGTGTGCAGAGAGGATAGGGAGACGCAGAAGGGGGGGAGGACGAATCTGTTAGTATTGAAGATAGAACAGCAATGTCAAATTTGTTTAAGGAATGTGTTTTTGTAACCTGCGACAGGCACTCTCAAAGTCACTTTCTATTTAGATGCTTAGATTGATAAATCAGTTACTTTGCATGGAAATGCGCTCTCTTGACACTCACAATCCCATGCAGCCTTTACTGGTGTACTGTAACACACACCCTCTCTCTCCTTCTGTTTCTGTGTGCTATTTATCTGTGCCTCACTTTCTCATGTGCACACTCAAGAGTACTGCACTATACAGCACCAAGTAGAGTTGATAAATGAATCATCAAACAAATAAAGCCCTATATTACCATGGCCTATGTGTCTCAGCGGCTTCCTTTTTTCTTATTCCCCACAGAACTCAACTCTAATCATCCACTTAACTCCCCCACTGTGGGAGAAAAAAAAAATCACCTTTTTTTTTTCTATCAAAGCCGAAATCAAACGGGTGAAGAGAGAACCTGCTCAGGTGGGGATCGTAGCCATGAGGAATCTCATCATGTGAAATAGGTGCTCATCTGGCTTGGTCTCAGTGGTTCAGGTGAAAAAATCCCATTACAGGGTGACACAGAAATAACCAAAACACCCCTTCCCTAAGCCGGCATGATTTTCCGTTTCCACTTACACCTTCTCATTATTCTCTGACTCAATTCTCTCATCCACTTGTCAGAACTTTTCCAGGTGGCTGCATCTTACATTTCCTTAACTCCTCATCCTCGTGTCATCTTCCATTGATGTTCTTATCGCGGGTCTTATATCTAATCCTTTTAAAATACCCCCTCCTCTTTATCTACCGCTCTGTTTTTTTTTCTGCCACCTCTGCTACTCCTGTCCTGCTCTTTTGTGCTCTCGCTTACCTCGTCATTACTTTTAATAATTTCATCATTTCTTCCTCCTCTGCACCTCTGTCTTGCTGCCTTTTTATGTGTCTCCTCACATCTTGACATCAAGGCGCTAACATGAATCATTTCCTGAGAGATTTTAAATAATCGCTAACTAAAACTCCTATGTGATCTTTTGACCTCAATGCCAAAACCAGCACAAAGCTTTCATGACTTATTCATTTATGAATGTTGTTTATTTAAAAATCCAAACTCAACCTAACACTTGTCCATCCCTGATGTGTTACAGATCTCCCAAGATAATTTCTAATCATTCCAGTTACTTAAATGAACAGGTAAATACTTGTAAACTGTGATGGTTTATCATGCCTTTGCTTGTGTTCTGTGCCTTATTTACACTCATTTGCAGAGAGCCTCTAGCAGTGACAACTTCATCACACTTCATGCATGCAAACACACAAATGTGGACGCAAACAAATAACAGTGCCTTGTCATCCAAAATAATAACGAAGAGACTGATTAGAAAGTCACAACTCCCTAATTAAACTTTATTTGTACTTCAGTTAATCTAAATTTCACAGTGTCTTTCTTTATATTTATCTGTTATTGCAAAACATGTATTTTAGCACCAGTGCACTTGTATGGCAAAAGCATGCACATGCAGTCTTTTAAATAAAGTTCTCCTCTACTCTTCTTTGACATCAAAGCCAGAAAATCTCATTTAAGGACTGGTCACACCAGGAAGTAGCACAGCAAAATTCATCTGCCCTTCTCAGTGATAGTATGAGGTTGTAGTAGGTTGGTGACACAGTGACTACTCATAGGGCTAATGGACAGGCACCAATTTAATTTGCATATCTGTGATGTCATAACTTCAGCCCTGCAAACTTTCGATTTTATTTTTGCAGGCAAAAAGATACTTTTTTTGGGTGATTTTGTTAAATAAGCTTTTTTTTTCCAGATTGGAATACAATCAGAAAACAGCATCTTGTTTTGACAAACAAATGTTTTACTGCATTTTGATTCCTTGTCTAACAACAAATGAGATGGCTCACAGGATGAGGAGGCACACGGGTAGACAAACCCACACACGGACGAGAGAGCACGGAGGCCCAGAAGAAGAGGCGGAAGAGGATGAGATCAAGGATGGGTGAGAGAGAAATGTAAAAACTACAGACATAGACACAGAGAGGTGAGAGAGGGAAACAAGAGGAACAACACACACACATCATGCTTTCATTTCGATTATGTCTGAGGTTTGCAGATATTGAACTTCACTAGGCCTGTTTATATGTACATGTTATTGGACTGAATGGATCAAACTCTGATAATGAATCCAGACATTTTATGGTAGTTGTGATCACCCTCAAACACAAACACTATAACTCCCCCGTGCTCTGCGCTCACAGTCCGAACATCCCAGCTGGGACATCCCAGTGGCACGCATCCCACCCCAAGCTGCAAAATCAGATCATATCTTCTTCATACATATGATCCAGTGTCTCCAAAATCAGTGACATAGTTGGAGGTTAGTAACTTAGTTAGTAACTTAGTAGTGCAAAAGTTACTTAGTGCAGTCTGCAACTACACTGCTAAGTGCCACTAGATCCTACACACTGTGCCTTTAATGTAGCATCAAAATGATTTTAAAGCTGTTATTTCATAATAGAAAAATTGCACAATATTGCTTTAAGGGTTAGGGTTACATGTGTTTGTACTGTTGACTATTGTCTGAACTGTCTGGAACCTGGAACCTTTTGTGAACCAATCTATATGACGACAAATTAGTTGGTTGATTGGCTCTCCGTTTTTGTTTTTTTTTTTTTGGGGGGGGGGGGGGGGGGTTCAGCACTGTCACTCCATTCGTTTCACACCAGTGGCACAAATTTCCCATGTGAAAGTTGAAATTGGTTGCCACAAATCTTTGCCATTTTAAATGATGGTGTTATCAACCTTTACAATGACTTTCATGTCCCAACCTTATTCTGTAAGATAGCAGAGTAGATTGATAATGGAACAAATGTGTCACTGTCTCAAGCACAGTAACTAACTAACACACACACACACACACACCATATGTTCAGTGAACATACAGGTACAAAACAGCCTTTACAATCAGCCCTTTGTCCACTATTTTGTGTAGGAGTCTATTTGGTTCATTATTAATAAATTAATATTATATTCATATTTTGGTGCTTCTACCTGAGCGTCCTTGACTTTACCTTCTGTGTCGCTTTCCAGCTCTTGTATTTTGTAAACAAGCACTTGAATAGTCATAATTGCCACGATTGTTACTTGCCATTGTTGTTCATCATGTCTGCACGAGGTGGTCAAGTGTTGTAGTGGGCGTGCGTATGCATGCAGTTCCAGGTGGGTGCTTTTATTCGCATGTGCTATACAATGCATACTAGCACCTTATTACACAATCAGATTATGCCTGTGTTTATCAGTGGCATGATTAATGGACTGGGGAGAATGGAAGCAGAGAGCACTAAGGATTCATTTGGGTAGCTGACAATTTTTTATGTATAGGCTGTAAATTATGGTCCCTCTACAAAATGTAAGTGTATTATTGAAAAGGATGCTTCCACTCTAAGCATCAGTAATAGCTATGGTGTGTGTGTGTGAGAGAGGGAGTGTGTGTGTATGAGATCTATGTGTCCAAGAGCCTATTTGTTTGTCTCTGAGAGTCTCTCCGTGCGTGTGTGTGCATGTATGTGTGGAATGATGGTAGTGTGGGTGGAGCACATGCATTTTTAAATTGAAAACATGACACACCCGCAGTGATGATTTAGTACTGGACTAGAGAGGTGTTTGGAACAGTGAATGTGGCCTTTGAACAGTAGAGTGGAGAGACAGAGAGAGGGCAGTGGTGTTATTCAGCACTGCAAGTATAACGGCCACTGTGGAAAAGGCACTTAATATGAACAGTTCGCTGCATGCCAAGGCTTCTCATACAGGAAGCTGAACAATTTTATTCAGACCTTTATTAAGGCACTTCATCTGTACGGCCTTGAAAGTGATTGAATGGTGTGTGTGTGGCATCAGTTTGAGGCCAAATGCCACGTGCAAAACTCAAATTGTGGCAGTAGTATATCATAATATCAAAACATTGTCAATGAGAGTCTAAATGCTGACCATAAATAGAAAAGAATATGCAGCTTCCATGTATAGAAAAAAGTCAAAATCAGAGAGTGATGATATGTATCCTCAGCCATTTCAGTCAGTTTATTTATCATGTAATAATGTCACCAGAGCAGAAATGTTTTGTATATTTGTTTATGCGTGTCTGACTTTTTGACAACAACAAGGTCAGGAACCTTCGGGCTTTAACAGACAGTTGTTTACAACATATTGTATTGGACTGTTGTATCACACTGTGGCTGTCGGGATTGTGCTGTGTTCAGATAAGTTGGAAATACTGCAGTGTATGGGTTTGCGGGACGCCTGTGGGGGGTGGCATTGTCGGAGGCTGTGAAACCTGTCAGTCATGTCAGTTGCCTATGGCAATGATGGGTGTCAGATAGCCACCTGGGATTGGAAGAGGACCTGTAGGCGTGGGCTGTTGTTGTTGTTCCGGTGTGGGTGTGTATGAGGAGAGACGATAAAGAAGCTAATGCAGATAGTGCTACATACATATAACTGTTTATTGTTATAATATTGAGTTTGGGCTTCGTAGCTTCATTAACCAGGGTTGCTACAATATAGAAATTGGTATTTTTGCGAATTAGAGCCCCCATAATGTGGTCTGACTGATTTGGTATAGTGGCAGAGTGGTATTTGAGAGTGGAATACAACTGCTGTAAATAGTGCAACAACATAAGACAGTGTGACCAGTTAATTTTACTAATCAGTCCAACAGCAAGAAGCCCAGCTCAGTGTCTGTCTTCCAACGATTAAAAGTTAGGCCCAGATTTACTTTTTTTCTGGAGAAAAGCTTTGTTGCCTGCTCGCCTGTCTCCAGCTCTGGTGCCCATTCCAGTGTCACTCCTTGTCTGCATTCTCTCCCACCTCAGGCTTGCACATCTCCTAGTCACCTTCATTGCAAATGGCTCAATGAATTCACACAGTTTATTCAAAACAACAAACCATTGAAATTGATATATCACAAAGGGTGATTCCAACAAACTTTCCATGCAACTGGGGCTAAAATATGGTCCAGTTTCACCAAAATAAGTGAAATAGTTGTTGGTGTGTGACTTAATGCTGGGTGGCATTGTGCACTTCTTACAGGACATTGTACCCAAAGCAGACAGTTACCACTTACATTGTGTACAAGACATCAACATTATTTAAAATCTGTTTTGTTTAGTTTTTTATGAAAGAAAATCAAATTCATGGTTAATAAGAATACACTTTGGGTTATGAAATTGTTCTGTGTACACAATTAACTGGTTCACCTTTATTAGATTACATAAGCTTTGATTTTTTTTGGTTGTGTGAAGCTCTCTCCTCAAAATAAAAGCATGCTTTTATCCAGGATATAACTGAAAAAAAATTAGTCGTTGAGGAACTGAATTTAGCTTTAATAACAACAAAATTATTTCAGCTGGCTAACATGCTGGCCTGAAATGACATTCAAAGAACGTGGCCCAGCTTAGGAGAACAGTGTTAGCTGTACTAGGGTTTCAGTAAAGTCTGCTATAAATGAATCGTAGAGGACACAAGGGTTAATTAGCCTCCTATAGAGTTAGGGACAGGCATGCTGCATATCATATCATCCGCCATTATAGCTGTCTGGGCCTTCATAACAGACTGCTAATCCAGGCTGAGGAACGTCTGATGGTTGACAATAACTCTAGAGAGAGCAAATGAAAGAGATAAAGCCAGAGAGAGGCGAGAGCCCGTGCCTGTGTGTACATCATATACCTCAGGGCAGGTCGCGGTTCACTGGCTGCCGTCCTCTAGATAAGAAAATACTTTGTATGCAGATGAAGTAAATGATGAGTGCCCTTGGTAAAACCAGCTAAGACGTCGGTCAACTTTAAACTAGGATTTATAAATCATGACATCTCCTCCCTTAATGATTCATTGAAAATGCACTTTTCAGGTTGTTGACCGCAACTTTTTTTTTCTTCCACCTGTCTTGTCTAATTTTTATAGCAGTAAAAAAAAAAATAATAATAATCATCAGTCAGTTCAGTTACTACATACAAATCATGAAACCCCTTTGCCGCTGATCACTGTCTTCCTCGGCAGATGCTGCTGTACCATCTTGTCACATGAATTAATGAATGTCTGTCTGGTGTTGATGATGTTCTTCTCAGCAGATGCAGTTTGACTTGTTAGGCTAAAATAAATAATAGAAGCTGACAAACTTCAGCTTGCATCAAGAGCGGACCCTCAAGCATAAAATTGCAGCGCACTTCATCTGGATTTTCCATCAGCAAGTGGTATGAAATATGTAATAATTATGCTATTAAACATTGGTATATTTAATAATGAGCTGGTTAAGATTCTAAGCATGCAAGCCTCCAAAGTAAAGTAATGATCTCGCCAGGGACGGGCACATACTAAAAACTATGACGCCGTCTAGAGAGTGAAAACCTTGAACAAAGTATGTGTGTACAAGTGTGTGTGTTAATACTGAAATGTGAATAAAAATGAAAGCCAGAGCCCTTCTGTATGTATGTGTGTGTGCACATGCACCCTTGCATGCATGTGTGTTTTGCTTTTCGTTTAGGGTAATTAAAAGCTAATACGCAGCAGAATCGGCTCTGTGCTCTCTCCTCAATTAGCAGTCATCTATAAAAAGACGCACACTTACATTCTTTTGCTGTCGCTAATTATGATAGATTTTCTTCTCATTCTCCTTCGTTTACCCCTCACTTCTTTCTCCTCTTTTTTCGCTTTTCTATAATGGAAACATAACTAGCTGAGTCATTTTTTAATCGAGCGTTATTATGGATTCTGATCAAAAGGGAATTTTAGCTTACTACAGCAGCTTGATTTAAGACTGTTTGCTTTTTGTTCTCCATCATTATCGCTTTAACTTATTAGGGCTTATTGGCTTCTACGTAGAGACACAGAGAGACGAATGGTGTAAAATGGAGGATTTTTTTTTCTTCTTCTTCACTGACACGGCTGCACAAAGTCAATGGGGTATGCTATCTACAAATTAAATTTGCTGTGCATTGAAAAATAATGTTTGGATTATGTACTGCTCTGTGGAAATGATTGTATTAAATGTAAAGCATTGTGCAAAGCTGTTTATTCAAGCATATTTAGCCTGAAAATCCTTTTTTTATTTAGGATATTAGTTTAATGTATAGGGTCATAACAGTCTGAACAAGTTGCAGGAAGACAAACAGCACTTTTAATTATAAATAGTGCCTTTGAATTTATGCAGTTACTGCTTTTTGTGGGGGGTTTTCTCTCACTGTGCCCTTTGTTTTAATGCCCCTTATTGCTAAAATGATTCACACACTTTGAAACTCTTCTCCAGAGGAGCTTTGTGTGCTGAAAGTGATTTACACAACAATCACAAATTAAAGAACCACCTCGGGTTCTCTTCAATAGTTCTTTGTCTCTTTAAATGGCGCTACGATAAATCCTGCGCCACATTTTTTAAATGTCTGACAGTGTTCATTATTGCATGTTTTCATTATTGATTCTGTAGGTGCCGTGGTCTTATTGACTTTAAAATGAAGACTGCGTACGCACACAAACACAGCAAGAAAGACACGGGAAAGCAACACCGCGCAGTTGCGCACGCAAGCATCACACATCAACGCCAGCTCGGGCACTGATCTGAGGAACACTGGAAAGAGCGGGATGATGGAGTGGCGCGCTTTCTCTGAATATGTATATTCGTTGTGAGGAAACTCATCATAGTCGCAGCCAGTCACTCATACACACACACACACACACACACACACACACCCACAACCACGCTAACGCCTGACAATTTCCAGGTGAGCTCACAACTTTAGATTGATGGCGTAGACAGAGCAGCATATGTTTTGTCATCTCTCTCTCCTCACTCCCTCTTCTTCACTCTTTTATTGTCACTGTTTTAGTGCGGCCTCTTTGGATCAATCATCAATCTCTCTGCTCTTCTTCAGTTCCTCCTTCCCACCCCTTCGCTCGTCTTACCTCCCCCTACGCATCCCACTCCCTTTCGATATATTATAGGCAATCTTTATTCCACATGAATCCACTTAGCGCAATGGGGACTAAACAAATGTGTGTGTCAAATACAGATGGCGTGATCCCAAGGGGGAGCGGTGGGTGACAGGGGCTCGGGCAAAAGAGGAAGAGATGAAGAGAGGGGGTATACCTCAGATGTGGTGGTCAATGAAAACAGAAGGGATTCGCTATACTGCTGTCAGAGTTTACACAACGTTCTGCTATAATTGACACAACACAGCCAGTTGATTGCACATAGAGATATATTCTTATTCATGGTATGAAAACGTCGTAGCTGAGCAGTAAAACAGAGTGAAATAAAATGTCTCATAGTCGGCTCTCAACAACAAATGATTTCATTTCAGAACCGCTTATACTGTAGGCAATTAAAAAGGAAATAATTAATGGGCATCTGCTGATATTGAGTCGCAGTCAGTTCCAGAATTCATTTGCTTAACTTTTTTTTTTTTTTTTTTAACACATTCTGATATCTAGCCTACATCTATTGTTGTTAGACACCACTGCCGCTACATGCTGGCATAACTTACTGGCTCTGATGCTGTCGCAAAGGATGATTATCCTCTCCGCTTGCTGTATGTGTTATTTTTGCTTAAGTGTACAGTAAATAATGTCACCACTCAGACATCCTGTATATGCCGCGCAGTCATGTGTGAATTTATTTCATACTAGTTGTGACTTTTTTTAAATGAATACATGTCTCTACACTATTTCTGTCTGCATTAGTTAACACGTTGTATTGTTGCTCTTTTAAAGTGATATCCATCATAGAATCCAATAGGCCCATTCTGATGGCTGTGGTGTAAGGCGAGTTTTAATTTCATCAGTCCACAGAGAAAAAAAGCAACCACCGCTTGACAAACCTGTTAGAGGAGTCCACCTGTGTTCACAGTTCTGGGGTTACAGTACGTAACCATGCAGTCATATCATCATCTCGCATGGCAAAAGAACAGGTGTGCATACACTAACTAGGCTGGTATTATCTAAAAAAGGGCCAGCTGGTGCTACACTGCTACACCGCTGTCATCACTTGTTGTTTGTTTTGTTATTCCGCCGTGCTTTTGCCAAGCTAAGCGAAGGTATTCTCTCCCAGCTTTCATCCCTCCGTTCTTTAGAGTCTTTGTGATAATCTATCCCAGGCGGCTGGGCTGAGGGATGAGTCTATTGTAGGGGAGGAAGAGAACAAGGAAGAAGAATGAAGAGTGGTAAAGGAGTTGGGTAGCTCTGAGCTAGTCTCCGTCTCCCAGTGAGTTTTACCAGTCAGAGCGCGTTCTCTATTGACCTCTGGCCCTTATCGATCCACCCTCTTTTAATGTACTGCTTGCGTATGTGTGTGTTTTACGCAGAGGCAGGCAGAAAATGGAAAGTAGCAGGTGTTTTATGTGTGTACGTGCAAATGCTTGTGTCTGATAATCTTCAGTAAGTGCCTCCATAACCATAAAAAAACAGTGGGGAATATTATTTTTTATCAGGAGCAACTAGGTAAAAAAAAAAAAAAAAAGGGCAGATAGCTGCCTAGAGATAGTATTTCAGTGTGTGATGTGTGCATGGAGTTATGGTGAAAATAGGAGGAAATATGGACAACAGCAGAGGATACATACAAAGCATTGTCAAACTGAAGCGATGGAGGGAAATACCAAGAGGACAAGAGAAGAGGAGAAAGGTATGGAGATAATTTAAAGAGGTAAAACGCTCATGGGATCACCAGGCGTTTATCACTCTTACTCTCTTTACCTGCCTCCCCTCATTCTTCATAAACACTAGACAAGTTCACACACATACACACATGAACATCCATATACACCACTCCGCCCTTCAGAGCTGCATTTTTTTTTTTTTTTTTTTTATCTCTGGCCTTATTCCACAGCTTATGAATTTTAATAGGCCTCAATCAGAACACCTCAGCAGTGTTTTTCTATCTCCCAAAGTAATGGACTTGAACCACCTGAGAGTTCTAAGACAGCTCTGTATTCGTAGAGCTAAGGAAGTCAGAATGAAATAAGGAGGAGAGAAGGGATGAATGATAAGGAAGGACGGGATGTGGATGAATAAGAGAGCGATGGAGGGATGGTGGGAAAAAGGACGTGTGTGTGTGTGTGTGTGTGTGTGTGTGTGTGTGTGTGTGTGTGTGTGTGTGTGTGTGTGTGTGGAGTGATTGCAGTCTGTGGTAGGAGAGTCGGAGAGAGAGACAAATTATGAGAGCGAGAGAGTGGCCTTAGCTTCAAAATTGATTCCTACTGGATGTTAACACATATGTTAGCATGCACGAAATCTCACACGTACACACACATGCATAAACACACTCACACACCCTAAATGAGAGGCTGATTGTTTCTTGGTTGCCTTGCTCCTGATATAGCCCCCCTTAATTACAATCCGCACTGACAAATGGGCCTGCTTGATAATGCAAAGGCAAACACACACACACACACACACACACACACACACACACACACAGTGAAAGAAAGGAAGAGAGATGCACTGTTTTTTTGCTGATTAAGTGTGTCACTGTTCTTTTTTGGACTTTGCTTTTACACACACAAGTGCACACACCTACACCACACACACACACACGCACACACACACTTTATTTCCACAGCATTATTTCCCCAGCAGATCTAAAACAAAACTGCTCTGCATTTATTCTGTTGGAAATTGTCCCTATTGTACCATCCTCGCCATGATGTGTAGCCATTTGTCCAAATCAATGGAGCCCAGAAATTGGTATTATTCTTTCAATGGTTCATTCTCTCTCTCACCCTCACTCCCAATCTCTCTCTCCGTGCCTGTCTTTGCTCATGCTTGAATGAGAAAAAGTGATTACCTGAGAAAGAAAAGGGGTTAGTACGTTAGTGAAAGGTAGCAGTCGTGTGTCTTATGTCTCTGTGAAAAAGACTGCTGTTGCACCTCTGCACATCTCCTGAATACCTTATCTCTACCCCTCTTGTTTCGACTCAAACATAACTACAAACATACGCCGCACACACACACACACACACACACACACACACAGATCACAGCACAATGAGCCAACAACACAATGAGGTACACTGCAAGTGCTCACAGGAAAGACAATCCACACACTACATGTGCCAAAGTTGATAGCCTGAAAACAATGCTTCATCACAGCTCTCACCATAATCACAGCACTTTTAGAGATCTCGGGCTGAAAGACAGGAGAGCGTCACAATGCATAAACACAGCCATAAGCCATCTCTATTCACAGGCCATGTACTTCTACCAACTGTTAAAGCCATTCCCAACTCGACACGGCAACAATAGAGCACAACAGAGAGAGACTGAGGGACTCAATTGATATTGAGCGCTGCTGAATGGTCGGCCGACTAGCATTCACTGTCACAGCGGATGGATGGTTTAATTGTGGACTGGTGTAAGAAGAAGGGAGAGCGAGTGTGTATTTTAATGTGCGTGTTTGTTTCTGTGTGTGTGAACGAGAGGACTCGGGGAGGTGACAGCCGTTATCTCAGGCCTACAGACAGACACTTAGCCCTCCACCAACCCTCAGCCACTCGTCCCTATGGCATGCTCAGAAATGTCACGAGCTGGCACAGTCAGTATACTGTGTGTGTGTGTGTGTGTGTGTGTGTGTTGAGGGGTATATCTCTGTGCACCACATCAAACTGTGTGGGACCACTTGTGCTCTGTGTGTGCAATGTGAGCACAAGCTGATGAAAATGATGACAAATATACATCTACTGCGTTGTGGGTAGTTGTTGTTTTTTTAATCATTGTTCACACATATAAACCACACTGATGAATAGACACACAAATCCCAGCAACCACACAAATACACTCTCGACTGACAGTACTGAAAGAAACCATTAAATGCTGACAACTGGTGGTTGTGTCTATGTGTGTGTGTGTGTGTGTGTGTGTGTGTGTGTGTGTGTGTTTCCACAAAATTATTTATCACATTCACTGTACATTATGTGCTATTTGAACTAGTGCCACACTACTTTCCCTCTCAGACCTAAAAGGCTTAGCCTGAATACAACCAAAAAAATTAATCTGCAAGAGAAACGTGAAATATTCATCATGTTACATACCTGCT
Source organism: Larimichthys crocea (assembly GCF_000972845.2). Classification (NCBI taxonomy): domain Eukaryota; kingdom Metazoa; phylum Chordata; class Actinopteri; family Sciaenidae; genus Larimichthys; species Larimichthys crocea. The sequence goes on from NC_040020.1 coordinate 38,510,484, forward strand.
TGTTAATCTATGAGCCTATTTATAAATAGTATAAACTATCAGATAGATGATAGATAAATAATGATCAAAGGTCTCATATTTTACACCTGTCACAAATGTTTTATTTAAGGTTTTCCATCCATAGAAATATATATTTCTGGTTTTACGTACCAAAAAACATTAATACATCTCCTCTCTCATGCTTCACTCTGGAGCAGGGCATTTTGTGTTGCCTTTGCCTCTTTAATATTAATAAGCCTCTCTTCTGACTGGCTGTTGACTGTTTTCTGAGAAACGTATGGCCAGGCCCACCACAGGTAATAGGCTGGGAGCATTTATCATTTAGAAAAATCTAAATCTCACTTTCTACAATGTGGGACCTGTAATACAATGTTCCCTTTTAGCTGGATTGGGGTTTCCATAGGAATCCCACAGGGCTCCTTCCTTGGACCCCTAAGTTTTGGTTTATACTGTATATTAAGTAATGGAGCAGTCTCTAGATTTATGCAAATCACAAAGTTAAGTCAGTATCTGGCAGAGCTACAGATTTTTTTTCTAACAGCAATTGGCATGTTACAGAATGACCTTAATTGAAGAGAACTAACTTGGCAGTAACCCCACAAAGTACTGGCCAGTTACATATAGTTGTGCGTCTCTAACAAGTTTTTGGGAACAGTGCAGATGTTTTGACACATGTTTAGTTTTATTTTGTCATATAACTTCATCACACACAGACCCTGTTCATAATAAGTTTTTCTTTCTTATACACCACAGAATGATTTTTCACGAGTTAGATGATTTATGTTTAATCAAATGCTGCAATGAGCAGGCATGTGTGTGTAAATACAGCCAGACCACAAATATTATACACTTGAGAATAAGAGCAATAAACCTCCCTTCTAAACAGGGTTAGATGAAATCATTAGATAAAGCAGCATGCTGAACATTACTTGAAGTGATTAAATTAAAAGAGGGTGTATTGATCCCTCTTGGGTGCAGAGGTGGCACTGATGGTGTGTGGAAAGAAGAAGAGGAGGTTGTCAGGCTGTGATCTGCCTGGATTACCACCCATGTGTTATACAAAGTTGAACATCTGGTCAGCGAA